>NC_056743.1:1322262255-1322409755 GCF_019279795.1 Protopterus annectens
GGTCAGCAGGGGCTAACACAAAAAAAATGGTGCTCTACCCCAGTGAACAAACATAAACAAATAAAATCTTCGTACAGTCACATGGTAATGTAAATAAAAAATAACTAAATCCAGGATAACCATACCTCTCAGCACAAGAAACCTGGACAAAGCCAGGAAAAAAAACAGGGGGACAAAGGTCCAAAAAATAGGGACAGATTTTAAAATATCATCCTTATAAACTTAAAACATTACTAGAATTATGGATTTTGCATTAGTATATATTTTCTGGATGATATGAAGTCTGAAACTCAAATGTGTGTCATTATTAATTATTATTTACTGATTTCAGTCATCAGTGTTTTGCCAGAAAATAAAGAAAGAGACCAAAATAAGAGGCAAAAATCTGGAGAGTTTAGAGACATGAGGATAACAGAAATGTCAATTTTGTTTGTCCGTATAATCTTGTCTCCAGCATTACCAAGCTCCATTCAGCACCACTGAGTTATTACCTGTAAGGCCTTCTGCGTCATTACAGGAAAGGTGGCCACTCAGCATAAAACCAGCAAAACAGCCAAAAGTTGCTGTAATACTAATGTCTTTTGGCTTTTCCTGGTTAGGGGTCACCACAGCGGAACTCTGGTCCGCTAATGATTGGCAGTGGATTTTTACAGTGCTGAGGTGCCATTCCAATGCCCAACCTTCAAAGAAGGCACACCCATTCACACATGCACCTACCTGCATGTCTTTAAATGTCACTCAACCACAGGGATGACATGCAGACTCCACACAGAAGGCACTCCAGCTGAGAATCAAACCAGAGAACCTCTTGCTGGGAGGTGAGAATGCTAACCACTGCACCACCATGGCCTAATCACTGCAGCCTTACCACTGCACCACTGCGGCCTAAGGAACCTTAAGAAGTTGCTGTAATGATAGATTTAAATATCCACAATTCAAAGCAAGTACACATGCAGCTGTTTAGAGTTTTGATCAGTCCTCTATTCCAAATAAGAACAGTGGCATAAAAAGGGTAATGATAGAATATTCATACTGCATTTTTAAACACACCCTCGGCTGCATTATACTTTCCATAATGTTTATATTTATAAGCAATTTCATACTGTAGCAGAGCAACACTAAAACATAAGCAAATGCAAATAAAACTTAGTAAGGAATATTTAAGAAGACTAAAATTAATACTGAAAACTGTGTTAATATCCAGGAGCAAAGTCCTAGCTATAAACCAATTTGGTCTTCCTGAGTGACTAGTTGGCCCCAAAAGGTGTAGGATAGGGTGGACAGGAAAACAAGAAGGATGTTTTATGCTCATCAAATGATTTATAAAACTCAGTGCATACCAAAACTATATATTCCCCATTCTGAAGGAGGTATGGGCCTCCTCGAAATTGATTATATGTATAGATCTGCAATTGTGGGACTGCATACATATCTGCTGACCTCACAAGACCCAAATGTAGTGAAAGTTTTGAAACATGAGGCGAACAAGTCTAAGATAACTTTCCTGCTTAGTTTAGCAGAAGCATGTCGGTCTCAAGCAGGAATGAAAATCAAACTAGAAGTAGTTAAAAATCAGGCATCATTGAATGTGCCAATAAACAAAATAAATAATATAAGGAGAGGGATCAGATGAGAAGGCAAGAAATGTGGAAATTGCATAACTATAGTTGCAAATACAGAAAACTCTTGGAACAACCTCATGTTGATTAGGAGTGAATGCAGGAATGGCTAAGGACAGGTGAATTTAAAGCAAAAGACGGAAGATGAAAAGTTAATACTGGAGGCCCAAGATAGTGGGTAACTTACACGTTGGTTTACCAAGTCCATTGAACATGTGGGAGAAACAAACAGATGTAGGTTTTGTAAAAGAGAATTTCAAACAGTCGCACACCTCGTTGCTGGTGTGACATACTAATGGCAAAAGGACTATATGCTAAAAGGCATAATAATGTGGCATGACTGTTGCACTGGGGATTGTGCAAACTTTATAATATTGAGGTAACTAAAAAACATGGGAAACAAGAGTCACAAAGCATTATAGAAATTATGAAGTTTATATCACATGGGATTACCCATTACCAGCAGTTAAAAAAAATAGACGTGAGAAAACCAGATGTAGTAGTCCATGAGAAGAAGACAAAAGTAGCATTGATCATTGGCCCATCTCAATACAGGAAGATTGCCAAATTCCGGTAATAACAGCCACACAGGTAAAAAACGCACTCTCCAAAGCTAAGAATACAGTATCCATGGGACCAGATAACATCCTGGGCTGTGTACTACATGAACTACAAAATGAACTTGCGCCTCACCTAAATGTCATGTTTAATCATAGCCTCACCTCAGGCTCTGTGCCCACTGAGTGGTGCACAGCTACAGCTATCCCACTCCTCAATGGGGGATCCACCTTAGATCCCAGGAACTACCGCCCCATCAGTCTGATGAGCCTGATCTGCAAGGCCATGAAACTTATTATCATGGAACTTATAAACAAAGTCATTGGCAACCTTCAAACACTGGAACCCACCCAGTTTGGGTTTGTGAAGGGCCGATCTTGTCTTTTGAACCTGAATGACTTCTTCGAATCAGTCTCCAGAGCCATGGACGAGGGTAAGGCGGTCCACACAGCCTATCTGAACCTCACCAAGGCCTTTGACACCATCCCCCACTCTGGAATCTTAGATAGACTTACTAAGCAGGGCATTAATCCCTACGACACTTGATGGGTTTCCAACTGGCTTACTGACAGAACCCACACTGTAAAAGTAGCCAACTCCAAATCCAGCTCCAGACAACTGATAAGTGGAGTACCTCAGGGTTCAGTCCTGGAACCACTCTTGTTTGGCATCTACTTCTCTGAAGTACAGACCAACACTAAGTGACTCTGGCTAACAACGTTCGCAGATGACTGCAAACTGGGAGCCATTATTGAATCCTCAAATGATGTATATACAAAAGGGCCTTCCAGAAACAGATGCTTGGTGCCAGAGCCATGGGCTCAAGCTCAATGCTAGGAAATGTATAGTTATCCTCTCTGGGAAAAAACATGTACCCATGAATTACCACATAGGTGGTAGTACAGTAAACACCAAAAGTGTGACAAGAGACTTAGGGACACAGGTGGACAGTGGTCTCACCTTTGATAACCACATCACCACAACAGTCAGGAAATCCTTCTATGTGGCACACCTTATCACTAACAGCTTTTCATTCAGAAGAAAGGAGGTCATTGTCCCACTGTACTCATCCCTCATTAGACCCATTATAGAATACAATGCCCCATTTGGTATGTACCTCTCAAGACATCTGCAACAACTGGAAAGGCTGAAAAAATACCTCACTAAACGAATCACAGGCCTAAAGCAGATGCCCTATGCTGATCGTCTTAAAGAACTCCAGCTATACTCTGTCACATATCGTCTACTCAGAGGCGATCTCTGCTTAACATACAAGGCCATGTCAAACCCAGAGCTGTTGGACATGCTACACTTAAAGAAATCCCAATCCCTCAGAGCCACATGCTCCAGGGATCTAAACCTTGTCATCACAATAAACAAAACATGCTGGAGTGATAGGTTCCTCACCCAGAGACTCCCCAGACTCTGGAACAGTCTGCCCATACATGTCAAGCAGAGCACCTCTTTGGCCTTCTTCAAAAGGAACCTTGACGATTGGATGGGAGAAAGGAAATTCACCCCTGGGATCACGTCAGTCATCCTGCTAGACAGGGGTCCAGGGAAGTAAATAGTGTAGGAAGAAATAGCCAGGGAATTGTTATGGCTAGGCTTGTATAGGCTCTAGGGCCGATAGCCTAGTACCAGCCTTTCAACCTATGAACCTATGAAATTGCTACAACAAGTAATTACAGTGTCTTACCATGTAGAGAGACACAATGGCATAAAATACCAGGATTTGCAGGCAGAAACAAGGGCAATCTGGAAGAAGGACATCCAGACAGCTCCAGTATTAGTAGGATCAATGAGTCTTACAAAAATAATTTACAGTCTTATTTAGATATGTTACCAATACATGTAAATCTGTATAAACTGCAGGAATCAGTTCTGGGCACATTGCAGGTGCTGCAAAGAGCATTTCTGGCTAACATCAAAGATTGAAACAATACTAATTTTATGAACTTTAATCATAGTTTGACTTAGAAATGGGGTCCATTCCTGTCATGGTACTAGAAAACCAAAAGATTTGGAGAAATTAAAAGAAAAACAGTAGATGCTACACTGTTTGCACAGAATGCTTTTATATCAACGTTTGTCTTTTTATAGTTGTCTGCTTTAATTGTGTGTAGGTCGAAAGCTATGTAAAGGTGTAAAGGTTATGTGTAATAATGCCACACACGATGTGCATCTTTAGCTGCTTGCAAAGTGAGTAAAATCAAGACTTTTTATGGTGTTCTGTATCTGAGATGTCAAAACTGTTATTAATTTCCCTCAATTTAAACTATTTTTTATAGGTCTTGGTTTCTGAGCAGGTTGATTAGAATTGAGATTCACAACTGCTGGACCAGGGCTACACTGAATATGGAGTTTTTACTCACATAGAAGGAGCAATATGATATTACAAAATGCTGTTTTAGCAACATCAGTAGGGAACAGAACATATGACTACATCTAGTACTGCTGCATTATTCATGTGCCTTTCTTGTTTCAGAACACCCTTCCAATATACTCTCTAACCAAAAAATAAACCTGTGAAAGTTTCAGTGCGCACTCTTCTCCATCCAGCAGATGAACTGCTGATTGAACATACCTCACTGTCACCCTTTAAAAACTGGAGAACCAGTATCTGAACCTGCATACTCAGAATACTGCCCTAGACATGCTGGCCACACAGCATCATAACAAAGTCCATCACCTTTAACATACAACATCATAACAATCAATGTCCTTCTCCTTTAACACACAACATCATAACAATCAATGTCCTTCTCCTTTAACATACAACATCATAACAATCAATGTCCTTCTCCTTTAACATACAGCATCATAACAATCAATGTCCTTCTCCTTTAACATACAGCATCATAACAATCAATGTCCTTCTCCTTTAACATACATCATAACAATCAATGTCCTTCTCCTTTAACATACAGCATCATAACAATCAATGTCCTTCTCCTTTAACATACAACATCATAACAATCAATGTCCTTCTCCTTTAACATACAGCATCATAACAATCAATGTCCTTCTCCTTTAACATACAGCATCATAACAATCAATGTCCTTCTCCTTTAACATACAGCATCATAACAATCAATGTCCTTCTCCTTTAACATACAACATCATAACAATCAATGTCCTTCTCCTTTAACATACAGCATCATAACAATCAATGTCCTTCTCCTTTAACATACAGCATCATAACAATCAATGTCCTTCTCCTTTAACATACAGCATCATAACAATCAATGTCCTTCTCCTTTAACATACAACATCATAACAATCAATGTCCTTCTCCTTTAACATACAACATCATAACAATCAATGTCCTTCTCCTTTAACATACAACATCATAACAATCAATGTCCTTCTCCTTTAACATACAGCATCATAACAATCAATGTCCTTCTCCTTTAACATACAACATCATAACAATCAATGTCCTTCTCCTTTAACATACAGCATCATAACAATCAATGTCCTTCTCCTTTAACATACAACATCATAACAATCAATGTCCATTTCCTTTAACATTTCCAAAGGGACCACTGCCACAGCCCTCATCAGAAATTACTGCATTGATCTTATGAACAAGAAGTGGATATAATTCCCATCTTCAGGGAAGAGCATTGTCATTTTTGGAAGGATTCAATCAGTGGCAAATTATAATAGGGGCATGTCAAACAGAGGACCTCACTGACCCTCTTCAAGTGCAACTTTGATGAGTAGATCGGAAACCACAAATTTGTCCCAGGGATTCCACCTGTGTCCCTGATTGACAGGTGTGACAGGTGTTGACTGAGGTTTCTTTTTGGGGATAAACTCTTGGCTAGGCTTTTAAGGGCCTCAGGGCCATAACCTTACTAACCTCCTATGATCCTATGATCCTTTGTAGACTAAGTGAGCATTTTAAACACTGGGCACCCTCACACACACACACACACACACACACACACACACACACACACACACATACACACACACACACACACACACACACACACACACACACACACACACACACACACACACACACACACACACACACACACACACAGACATACACACACGCACACGCACAAGTAAACACACACTTTTTAGGGTCATGCAAAATGTGCAAGTTCTTTTGAATTCACTGAACCAAAGGTGTTGAGCATATGCTTGTCTACCAGATTATTTTAAATAATATTTACTGTTTATTAAAGGACAATCTGACTGTTATAAATCTGAGTAGTCCTAATATTGTTTCAGCAAGAAGTGAAACAAAATGTACTAACCAATAATAACAAAATTACCAATTTCAAAACATTTCAACTACATAAGACTACTCAAACTGTTGTCATTAAAATCCACTGACATCCAAACCCATCTATTACCAACAATTTGCTATGTGTTCATAGGTTCATAGGTTCATAGGTTGGTACTAGGCTATTGGTCCTAGGGCCTATACAAGCCTAGCCATAACAATTCCATGGCTATTTCTTCCCACACTATTTACTACACTGGACCCCTGTCTAGCAGGGTGACTGACATGATCCCCGGGGTGAATTTCCTTTCTCCCATCCAATTGTCAAGGTTCCTTTTGAAGAGGGCCAAAGAGGCGCTCTGCTTGACATGTATGGGAAGTCTATTACAGAGTCTGGGGAGTCTCTGGGTCAGGAACCTATCCCTTCAGCATGTTTTGTTTATTGTGATGACAAGGTTTAGATCCCTGGAGCATGTGGCTCTGAGGGATTGGGATTTCTTTAAGTGTAGCATGTCCAGTAGCTCTGGGTTTGACAATGCTTTGTATGTTAAGCAGAGATCACCTCTGAGTAGTTGATATGCGACAGAGTATAGCTGGAGTTTTTTAAGGTGGTCAGCATAGGGCATCTGCTTTAGGCCTGTGATTCTTTTAGTGAGGCATTTCTGTGGCCTTTCCAGTTGTTGCAGATGTCTTGAGAGGTACATACCAAATGGGGTATTGTATTCTATAATGGGTCTAATGAGGGATGAGTACAGTGGGACAATGACCTCCTTTTTTCTGAATGAAAAGCCGTTAGTGATGAGGTGTGCTACATAGAAGGATTTCCTGACTGTTGTGGTGATGTGGTTATCGAAGGTGAGACCACTGTCCACCTGTGTCCCTAAGTCTTCTCCTCACACTTTCGGTGTTTAGTGTACTGCCACCTATGTGGAAATTCATGGGTACATGTTTTTTCCCAAAGGGGATAGCTATACATTTCTTGGCATTGAGAAGCTTGAGCCCATGGCTCTGGCACCAAGCATCTGTTTCTGTAAGGCCCTTTTGTAGAGTATCCACATCATTTGGGGATTCAATAATGTCTCCCAGATTGCAGTCATTTGCAAACTTTGTTAGCCAGAGTCCCTTAGTGTTGGCCTGCACTTCAGAGAAGTAGATGCCAAAGAAGAGCGGTCCCAGGACTGAACCCTGAGGTACTCCACTTGTCACTTGTCGGCTACTTTTACAGTGTGAGTTCTGTCAGTAAGCCAGTTGGCAACCCATCGAGTGATGTAGGGATTAATGCCCAGCTTAGTAACTCTATCTATGATTCCAGAATGGGAGATGGTGTCAAAGGCCTTGGCAAGGTCCACATAGGCAGTGTGGACCACCTTACCTTCGTCTACAGCTCTGGAGACTGAGTTGAAGAAGTCAATCAGGTTCAGGAGACAAGATCAGCCCTTCACGAACCCAAACTGGGTGGGGTCCAGTGTTTGAAGGTTGTCTTGTTTTTGTTTATATGTTCCATGATAATATGTTTCATGGCCTTGCAGATCAGGCTCATCAGACTGATGGGGCAGTATTTCCTGGGATCCAAGGTGGATCCCCCCTTGTGGAGTGGCATAACTGTAGCTATGCACCACTCAGTGGGCACAAAGCCTGAGGTGAGGCTATGATTAAACATGCCACTTAGGTGAGGTGCCAGTTAATTTTGTAGTTCATCAAATACACAGCCCAGGATGTCATCTGGTCCCATGGATGTTGTATTGTTAGCTTTGGAGAGTGCGTTTTTTACCTGTGTGGCCATTATTACTGGAATTTGGTAATCATCCGGTATTGAGATGGGCCATTTAGTGGGTGAGAGGGGGGTGAAGTTGGCACTAAATTGATCTGCCAGGATATTGGCAATATCCTTGGGATCAGTATATTTAATGCCATTCTGTTGTAGCTCAGAACAGATCTGAGCATTGCCATTTAGATTCTTGACATAACCATAGAATGCCTTGTGGTTGTCTTTGGAATCTTTGGCAATTTTATTTTCGTAACTAGCTTTGGAGGATTTTATGAGGCATCTCAGTTTCTTTCTGAGGCTAGTAAGGGAGGTTTTTGCATCCTGGGATTTTCCTCTTTTCTGCAACAGTTTCTTCCTTTTGTTGTAAAGTTTGTTTATGGCAGGAGACCATCAGATTGGCTTCCTTTTTTTGGAGGAGAACATCTTGGTTCTATTTGGGATGGCACAATTCATGCATGAGTGGATGTGCTTGTACAGTGCCTTAGTGTAGGACTCAGCAGTTGACCTTTCAGTTCCCGTCTGCATGGGTGTCATGAAGTTTGTCACTTCTGACTTGAGTAGCATGAAGTTGCCTTTGGAGAAGTTTTTTATGGAGGTTTCTTTACTGGGGGGTGGAGGTGGGATGTGGATGTTAAGGGTGATTAGCTTATGGTCAGACCTGACCAATGAGGAGGTGACCACTGGTGTGGAGCATCAATTTCCCATGTTGGTAATGACTAGGTCTAGGATATTGGAGCCCCTGGTGGGACTATGGATTAGTTGATCCAGGGCGTTGGAATTTATGAATTCCAAGAACCATTGGGCAAAGGTGTTGGTACATGAGTAGTTTTCCCAGTTAATGGCAGGGTAGTTGAAATCACCCAGTATTAGGGTGTGTGGTTGTATATTAATATTTTCCAGTATGTTTAGAAAGGTGTAGTGAGAATCTTGGGGCATGGTGGGGGATCTGTAGCAAGCTACAATTTGGATTGCAGTCTTACCTAGTGTTAGTTACACCTGAAGAATTTCAGATGCATTGTGTTGGGCAACTAGCCTGGTGGTGTGAATATCCTTGGTGAATATGGACCCTCCTCCACCTTTAGTGTTTCAGTCCTGGTTTGGTGGCCGAAAAGTGTGGTAAGAGTTGTAGCCTGGTATTGCAGAGGTGCTCTCTGGAGCCCTGAACCAGGTCTCAGTTACTGCACAGATATCGATGTTCTCCATTTTTAGGAGTGCCTGAAGAGAGTGCATTTTGAGGTTTAGACTTCTAGCATTGAGTAGTATTACCTTCAGAATTTGCATGCTTGTACCTGTTATGGTGGTGGTTTTGTCCTTTGAACTTTGCCTAAAAAAGGCACTATAGCGGTGGCAAGAGCCTTAGCCAATAATCTGAATCCCAGGGGCGACAGGTGCAGACCATATCTGGCAAAGCATAGTGGTCTGTCGATCATGTTGTCCCAGACAGACAGATACTGGATCCCCTTTGAATGACACCAGAAGCTTAGCCAATTGTTGAAGTCAATCATTTTGTCCTTATATTGTGGTATCATTCTGGGCGAAGGCAGGATGCTACTCAGGGCTAGGGTCATACCTGCCTGGGCCACATGCTCCAAGAGCTCTTCCATGTCTCTTTTCATGTAGTCCAGGGAGGTACACCTCAAGTCATTCACTCCAACATGGACAATGACAAAGTCATATTTGTACTTGTTGTGGAGTGACTTGAATGCATGCATTATGTGGCAGATCCTGACACCCGACAGGCAACTGACTGTAATTTTCACCTTGTTCAGCCTGGTGAGTGGGACATCAGTGTGCCTGACTATAGAGTCAACTATGACTAAAGTGTTAGGTATGTTGTCTTGCCTTAGGGGCTGTTGCTGGGTGGCACACTGGTGTTGTGAGCTACGTGACACTTTGGTTGTGATTGATGTTTGTTAGCATTTCAGCTTCAAAGGTCCTTGTTGCTTGAGCAGGTTACAGTTAAGGGTCTCTTCATATGTGGATTTAATGTTGCTATGTGTGGGTGTTGGTGGTGTGGGTTTAGAAGGGCTATATGTTGCTTGAGGTGTAGTGCAGGTGTTAACCTTCTCCACTTGACTGTGTAGCACAATCTTGGGTGGAAAGAGCTTTGCTTCCATTTTGGCTATGTAAGTGCATCTCTCACAGGTTGTAGTGTTGGGTGGTAGGAGGAGAGGGTTGTCTGTGTACATGAGGCAATTGCTGCATTGCCCCAGTATGCCCAGATTCAACCAGGTAGACAGGAGAAATCACCAGAAGCTGACCCTTGGACATGTCTGGTTTGGTGCTTTTTTTGTAAAGTACAGGATCTGTTTTCCCTTGCCATAGCAAGGCTGTTTAGTGCCTATGATTCATTTTTCCTTATTAACAAGGAGAGTTGAGTGTTTGTATCAGTTTAAGGCTTCCTAGTGCTTTCCAGCAGGTATTAGAGCAAGTGCTAGTCATATGGATGCTTAAAGGTAAGATGAAAAAAAATGTTTATCCTAAATACTGCAGTGTGCACTAGGTAAGTTAGATGTGAAAGCAGGTAACTTAAGTTTTACCTGTGTAAAAAGTTAAGTTTTAGTGGAGAGTCACTATTTTTAAAACAACATAGATTGAAAGGGGGTGGTCACTTTTGTATTCTAGTACTATGGAATACAGTAGGATGACCAATAATTTAAATAGTTGAAGGGGAGTGATTTCACAAAATGATAATTTTGTGCTTACTCACACAAGCCAGTGAAAACAGAGAGGAATGAGATATATGGTCAAATTAACATAAGAGGCAGGCAACTAGAAAGACAGTGGTGTTTAAGAACATGACAGTGTGTACCTAAGATGTCAGGTTTAATAAAAAAGTAGCCATAGTAAACTATTTCAGCTGGAGTCTACAAACATTAATTGTGCAACACTAGAGTAATGAGCAAACATCAGCAATCAGACATTTTTATCCACAGATAACCCTTGTGTCTGGTTGTGGTAAAATAATAATAATAATGTTGTTGTTGTTGTGTCTTTCGGCTTTTCCCGGTTAGGGGTCGCCACAGCGGAACTCCGGTCTGCTACTGATTGGCAGTAGATTTTTACGTACCGAGTTGCCGGCTCTGACGCACAACCTTCAACAAAGGTACGCCCATTCATGCATGTCTCCACACAGAAGACGCTCTAGCTGAGAATCGAACAGGACAACGTCTTACTATGAGGCAACAATGCTACCGCAGCACCACCACCGCAGTTAAAATAATAATAATAATAATAATAATAATAATGTCCACAGTAATGTACTTCATGTTTTTTACATACATTTTTACATATATTTGCTTACTGCAAACAAATTTGTATCTTCTAACACTAGTCTTGATAAACGGACAAATTGTCCTATTCTTTTTTGCCATATTGGATGGCAACTGTCACAGTGGAGGAAACTATTGGAGAAAGTTGCCTTGCTATATATAATAGAGTCATATTTCCCAAACTCTCCATTTTTAGTAATAGTTATATACAAATAATTAATATTGTCAAAATTGTATTCACTAGTACATTTTAAAAAGTATACAGTATGATTCAAATAATAAATAAATTAATTTAATAATTCAATGCTACCTTGCTGTAATATTAGTATATCATCTAGAAATCTCAATATAAAGTTATATTCTATCAGTATTTGCTACTTATCGCATATTGTTTTTTCCCAAAACCATAAGGTAAGTTTGCAAATACAGATGCTGAAGCTGCCCCCACAGCCACTCCTTTAGTCTGTTCATAATATTCTTATTCAAACAAAACAAAGTTGTTCTGTAACACCAATTCCATCATACACATAATTAAATTAATTTCCTCATGGGGCATGGTGATACCAATCACTAAGGCATCCCTAAACCAATCTAAACCCATTTGATGTGGGATTACCAAAAGAGGTCCTTTACATCCATAGTTACAACATACACATTTTTATTAAATGGAGTGGAATGCTATTCTAGATAAACAATTGCATAAGTCCTTTAGTATGTGTTTTTTGTTCCTAAAGAATGTTTTATCTTGTAATCCACTCATGTTGCTAATGGTTCTGTCTTAGAACCCACCCGTTTTGCTAATGGTTCTGTCTTAGAACCTCCAGTAGCTACTACTGGTCACAACGGTGGGACCAGGTTTGTTCTTGTGAGTTTTGGATATACCAAAAATGGCAAGTTTGTACATTTTTTTTACAATCAAATACCTTTCACAATCAGTTGATAAGCTGTCACTTCTAAATCCCATAAAGAGATCATCTATTTTGGCATGTGAAATTTTAATTTCATTCTTGGAAGTCAATTCAAAATATTCATTATTCAAATATTAATACATTTTACAACCATAGTCAATTATATTCATCAATACCACACTCTCACCTTTATCAGATTTTTATAATTCTAATATTCTTATCTTTTGATAATTGTTTCAACCTTTCATTTCGCTCCTTGGGCAAGTTGTAAAATTTATGACTCATTTTTTTCACTTCCAAACCTCTCAAATCACTTTCACACATATTTTCAAATAGTGCTAATGGTTGCACTAATGGTGAGGTCAATGTGTAAAGCACGGTTTTTATTCCTTTGTCCTTCATATAAAATGTTGAAATTGAGCTCCCTCATAAATAATTTCAATTTAATAATATTGCCCACTGTATTGTGATGCTGCAGTAGCGTTGTCGCCTCACAGTAAGACGTTGTCCTGTTCGATTTTCAGCTAGAGTGTGTTCTGTGTGGAGATATGCGTGAATGGGCGTACTTTCGTTGAAGATTGTGCGTCAGGGCTGGCAACTCGGCAAGTAAAAATCTACTGCCAATCATTAGCGGACCGGAGTTCCGCTGTGGCAACCCCTAACCGGGAAAAGCCGAAAGACACAACTGTATTGTACTTATTTGAAGGAACAGAGGTAAAACTTTTTTTTATCTCAACAAGATTCTTGTTTATATCTATGTTGTTATAATTAAATATTTTGAAACCACTATCTACAATCAGGGGGTGTAAATCAAAATTGTGTTCAATATTTAGTTGTGCCTTCCTCTCCTCCACCCACTCCTACCCTTTCCCTCTGTGGTTTGTGGGTAAATTGATATTGTTTGCTTGATGACTCCTCATAACTGTTGCTTCTCTGTCTTGAACTCTGGGAATGATGTGGATGGAGGACATGGTCTATGGGGTAAATCTGAAGCTGTAAAAAATGATTTTTCCCTCTGTGAATAATAATCCATTTCCTGGTCAACATTCACAGTATTATCTGAGTTGTAATCATCACTTTGTTCATATCGCCTCCCACAGGGATCATTAGAATTCCTCTGCTCACCTTTTATTCTTAAAATAAGTTTTATACGGACCATTGTAGTTATTCTTCTTATTGTTAGCCAGTGATAATGGGTATACCTCCCTTCTCTCATAAGTTCATTTATCTCTTAAAAATTTCTCTACTGCATTTCTTATCACTGAATGTATGTCAGACTCTTTCAATGTGGAACTGCAAGGAACATGGACTTTTTTAAGACTCAGAATGAGGAATGTCACTCATAACGAGGTACACCAGAGAGGTATAGGAGCACTCCTTAATACCTTAAGCAATGTCTGCAGGGTTTCAGTACTAACCCAGCAAGTCATGAAATGAACCTGAGGAGAAGCCATTATCCATCAGTACGAGGATTTTTTCCCTATTCTAATTCCAGTCTCTACTTGCTGGCAAACTACACCTATGTATGACAGGCTTGCAATGAGAGGAGTCCTCTGAGTGGATGCCCTCTCAGCCTCTGTTCCCTCTTTTCCCTCTGTCCACCTATCTGATGCCACTGTTCCTTGAACTGTGGCTTCAACCACTGCTCATTGGATGACATCCAACATGCTGCTCCCAGGATAGGCACTCCCATCCTCCCTGTCCCTTAATCAGTTGACTGGGCAACTATATAAAATGGAGTCATCCGGAATGTAGTCAAAGCTTTCCCTCTATTCCACTGGAGCAACAAAATATGTGTTGGGGTCCCAAGGTTTGGAAACTGCCCAGAGCCTAAGGTACACTTCACCAATCGATGGACTTAAACATCACATTCCAAGCAACGATTTCTTATCACAAGGCATATGTGAGACAGCAAACTAACTACCACCATGCATGTGTGCTTTATTAGCCTAATATGGATGGAAGGCAAGAACTGTCAGTGATCTTCAGTACATATTAAACATAAGAGTTATAAAACAGCAGCTAGATAATAAAAGGATTTATCTAAATGAAAGTCATTTTGAGTGAACCAAACCGAAACATACATGTATATTCCCATTTGATGCATCCCTTTATATTTCTGTATAGTTGGCTTAAACTACCTTGAACTGATTGCTACAGGATTATCTCTATGCTTCCTAAACCAGATATCTAAATAAAATCAAGCCAAAATGCTAGCTGAATTAGTAGTTCATAGGTTCATAGGTTCATACTAGGCTATCTGCCCTAGGGCATTTATAAGCCTAGCCAGAGGGTGTTTGGCTTTCGCCACCCATTTTAAATTAACTTTGCTATGCCCTTTTTCGAGGTTAGTATACTGTGCCTCTAACAGTGACACAGAAGTGATACCCGGGGTAAACCTATGATCTCCCATCCACTCATCAAGATTCCTCTTGAAGAGAGTCAATGAGGTACTCTGCCTAACCTGGACTGGGATTTTATTCCAGAGTGAAGGGAGCCTCTGGGTTATGAATCTGTCCCTCCAGCATGTCCTATTTATTTCAGTGCTGAGGTTCAAGTCAGCGATGGGATTTGGATTTTCTGAGGTGCAGCATGTCCATTAATTTCGGGTTGGACATGGCTTTATACATCAGGCACAAATCGCCTCTGAACAGGTGGTATGTCACTGAGTAGAGCTGGAGTTTCTTTAACCGGGCAGCATATGGCATCTGTTTGAGGCCTTTGATCCTCTTGGTGAGGTACTTTTGGGGTCTTTCCAGTTGCTGCAGGTGTCTGGTAAGGTACATCCCAAAAGGGGCATTGTACTCATTTATGGGCCTGATGAGGGATGAGTAAAGAGGCACGATGACCTCCCCTGATCTAGATGTGAATCCCTTCATGATTAGGTGGGCTATATAAAATGTTTTTCTAACCACTTTGGCCACGTGGTTGTCAAATGAGAGATTGCTATCAACTTGGGTCCCCAGGTCCCTAATTACTTCTTCTGTACTTAATGGATTACCACCTATGTGGTAATTTGTGGGCACTTTGTTTTTGCCAAAGGGATGACTATACACTTTTGGCGTTTAGCTTGAGGCCATGGCTCTGGCACCAGCTGTCTGTTTCTATGAGACCCTTTTGGAGGATGCTTGTGTCGGCTGGAGAGTTGATTATGGTGCCCAGTTTGCAGTCATCTGCGAACTTGGTCAGCCACAGTCCTTCCGTGTTGGCCTGTACCTCCGAGAAATATATACCAAACAAGAGAGGTCCCAGGACTGAGCCTTGTGGGACGTCACTTGTAACTGGTTTGGAGTCTGACATGGCTCCAGCAATTCTAACCATGTGGGTTCTGTCCTTGAGCAAGTTTCCAACCCATCTAGTGACATAGGGGTTTATATTTAAGCTGGTGAGCTTATCTATAATGCCTGAGTGGGGTATTGTATCGAAGGCTTTTGCAAGGTCCAGGTAGGCTGTGTGGACCACCTTCCCCTCGTCAATGGCCTTGGTGACTGTTTCAAAGAAATCAACCAGGTTTAAGAGGCAGCATCTGCCCTTAACAAAGCTGAACTGGGTAGGATTCAGTGTCTGTAGGTCCCCAATATCTTTATTTATGAGGTCCATGATGATCCTTTCCATAGCTTTGCAGACCAAGCTAGTCAGGCTTATGGGGCGATAGTTTCCAGGATCAGTTGAGGCACCACCTTTCTGGAGAGGGACCACTGTTGTTGTACGCCACTCTTTGGGTACATATCCTGTAATAAGGCTGAGATTGAAAAGTAGTTTTATGTTTGGGTTTAGCTCTTCTTGGAGTTCATGAACCCGGGACACCGTCTGGTCCCATTGATGCTGTGTTTTTTGCTTTGGAGAAGGCGGCTCTTACCTGAGCATCTGAGATGTCAGGGGGGCAGCACTCTGCTGGGATAGATTTTTGCCCTTTTGGTGGGGGGGGGGTTTGCGCTGAACCTGTCAGCTAGGATGTTAGCAATGTCTGTGGGTTCGGGGTATTTTTTGTCATTTTGGACTAATTCTGAGCATATCCGGGAATTCCCACCCAGGTTCCTAACATAACTAAAGAAAGCCTTGTGATTATCCTTAGTGTCCTGTGCAATTTTTCTCTCGAAGCTGGCCTTAGATGATTTTATGAGTACCCGTAGTTTTTTGCTAATACTGATCAGAGATACCTTCCCTTTTTGGGATTTTGCTCTATCATGTAGTAGCTTCCTCCTTCTATTGTATAGTTTGTTTATGGCTGGGGTCCACCAGACAGGAAGTCTGCCTTTGGAGGATTGGGTCTTGGTTTTATTTGGGATTGCATGATCCATGCATTCCTGAAGGTGTTCATAGAATGCGTTTATAAAGGATTCTGCGGTCTGGGCCATATTTTCCACAGGCCCGGGGGTTTTGAAGGATTCCACCTCGGTTTTGAGGAGTGTGAAATTTACTTTAGAGAAGTTTTCACTGTGGTTTTCTGGGCAGGGGGTGGGGTCGGGATGTGAATATCCAGTGAGATTAGTTTATGGTCTGATCTTACCAGTGAGGGATACACTTCTGGTCTGGAGCATAGAGTCCCCATGTTGGTGATGATCAGGTCCAGTATGTTTTCCCCTCTTGTGGGAGTGGTAACAAGTTGTTCCATAGCATTTGAGTTTATAAATTCTAGGAACCTTTGGGCTAGGGTGTCGGAGCTAGAGTAATGCTCCTAGTCTATGTTTAGGTAGTTGAAGTCGCCCAATATAATGGTGTTTGGAGAGACCTTCATATTTTCCAGTGTTCTCAGGAAGGCCGAGTGGGGTTCCTGGGTTTGGGATGGTGGTCTGTAGCAGGCTATAAACTGGAAGGCAGTTTTACCCACTGTTAGTTGCACATGGATAGTCTCTGATGCTTGCTGTGCCACCAACCTGGAGGTGTGGGTATCTTTGACGAATATTGATACTCCCCCTCCTTTTGTGGTTCGGTCCAAGTTTTGGGGATGAAAAGCATGGTATGCGGTATAACCTGGTAGTGCTGGGGTGCTCTCAGGAGCCTTGAACCAGGTTTCTGTTACTGCACAGATATCGATGTTCTCCATGCTAAGGAGAGTTTTGAGTGCGTGCATCTTGAGGTTTAGACTTCTGACGTTGAGTAGCATTACTCTTAGTTTCTTATCCCTTGTGATACCTATGGAGGTGGGTTTGTCTTTTGAGCCTTGCCTAAAAAGGCACTATGGGGTAGCAAGAGCCTTTGCCAATATCCAAAAGCCCAGGGTGACAGGTGCAAGCCGTCGCATCGTGGCTTGTCGAGCATGTCATCCCAGGCTGACAGGCATTAGATCCCCTTTGAATGACACCAATACTTAAGCCAATTTTTGAAATTGATCATCTTGTCTTCATATTGTAGCATCATTCTTGGTGAGGGTAAGATGCTACTCAAGGTCAGGGTCATACCGGCCTGGGATACATGCTCAGAGAGCTCCTCTATGTCTCTTTTCATGTAGTCCAGGGAGGTACATCTCAGGTCATTCACACCAGCATGGACAATGACTGAGTCATATTTGTACTTGCCTTGGAGTGACCTGAGTGCTTGTGTTATGTGGCAGATCCTAGTGCCTGACAGGCAGCTCACCGTGACCTTCTCCTTGTTCAGCCTGGTGAGCGGGACATCAGTGTGCCTGACGATAGAGTCACCTATTACAAGTGTATCAGGTGTGTTGTTTAGCCTTAAGGGCTGTGACTGCACACTGGCTTTGTGAGCTATGTGTTGCACGTGTTTTGTTTTGGGGTAGTGGTTGCTTGGGTGTCTGCTTTGGAGGTCTCTGCTGCTTAGGCAGATTTTATTTAGAGCCTCCGAGTATGTTTTTGTGTGTTTATGTGTTTGGTTTGCTGTCGTGGTAGGTTTATGTGAGACTGGAATTGTAGTGAATGTGGTTTCCTTCTCCTCCTGACTGGTTACACCAGTACTGAGTTGAGAGAGCTTAGCCTCCAGTTTGGCTATATGGTTGCATCTCTCACATGTGTTGGAATTTGTTGGGAGGAGGAGAGGGTTGTCTGTGTACATGAGGCAGTTGTAACATTGCCTCAAGATTCCCAGATTCACCAGCTGGACCGGAGAGGAGATTGACAACTGACCTTTGGACATGCTAGAATAGTATTGGGAATTTCTTTATAATTGAAAAAAAGGGCCAATTGGGGAACAAGTTACTCAAGGGGAGTTTGTGAGGGTGTAGTGCTTCTAATTTTTTAGTGCTGACTTATATAATTGCTTTAGTGAGCAAGTGCCAGGTAACTTAAATGCAATGTGTTACAGGTAAGTTAAATGCAAAAATGACAAACATATACAGTAAAATAAAACAAACACAGTTTGTTTTTCATAAAGTATGTGTATTACAATACATTAAATTAATGTCTTCTAATACATTAAAAATGCCATATATTGCACAAAAAAAACAGTTAACGTTCAACACCATGATGGTCGACACTCTTACATGTAATCAAGTAATATGTGAATACTGGGATTTTATAAAGGACTGATATTGCAATATTCCACGGTTTCTCATTTCCCAGATTTTGCACAAGTGGTGGGGGATGTGAGCGAGTAATCTGCTGTGTTAGGGGATGCAGGTATCTCACCCCCATATAATTTTATTTTTCTGTGCATGTGATTGTTTATCTCCAACTGCTGTTCACATTCCAGCGTATGAAATGCTCGATTACAAAACATTCTCAGTTCCATTAAGAAGCCAAAAAGCATCGCTCATCACTTATAGAACCTTTTGGTTTTGTGTGGTGCAGTTATAACAAACTCCTCCTGGTCTGAGCTGTAAGTGTAACTTCCTAAAGGCATCTTTGCTTTTGTAGCTGTACTACTCTCTTACAAGGAAGAGAAATCTGGAAGACATTTCAGATGTGTTTGTATCTTTTAGTGTGTACAACCCTTCTTTATTGGCAATGTCATGTTTATCAAATTAAATACAGGCAAATCAAAGCCAGGAGACAGTGGGAGTGAAAACTATACGTAAGCTTAGCCTTATGTGGATGATCATACAAAGCAAAAAGCAGAAACATCTAACTAAAATCCTGCACAAGTCAGTTATTGTTATACTATACATTCAACTGGTGGGTGTGATCATACTTTAAAAAAATGATATCTGTTCATTTTCCCTTCAGCATCCGTTTGTCACTCCACCACCAAGAGTGGGAGAGGTGTGGGAGATAAAGCAGCGGTCAGTCAGATGTGCTGGTATTGAACAGATTCAATAGTAGATACAACTTCTGAAACCATAATGCCAAAATCTTGTTATGTAAATAAAGTGCAGACGGCGAGCATGAGCATCGGAAACTTGTACTAACTAGTAATTAGCAACTCAGTGACTAGAAATATATTTCACACATACTTGTTTCTTGTTGTATGTATAAATTCTCTTTACCAGAAATGGCATTTGTATCTAATTAAATATAGACAAATCAAAGTCAGGAAGCAATGTTCAGTGAGGCAGAACAGACAGAGCATGGCCTATGTTAATTAGTATATTTGAATGTCTGCAATAATAACAGTGACTTCTAACTTAATGATTATTTTTAAAGCGAGCAACCATTTCAGATTTCATCCGTACTGTATGCTATATATGCATACTACAAAACTTTATATAATAACAGATGGGAGATCAAGTGCTGCATATAATGCCGTGAGTTTCATAAGCATTTCTTCTCTGGTACTTCACAAATTGTTTAAGGTACTCAGCCATCAAACGGAGCAGGCAGTTACCTGCTGTACTGTACCTGCATGTCTCCTGTCCATTCACAGCAGAGCTAGATTTTTTTTAAAGAACCCAGGCTTTGGTAGTGACTTTGCAACCAATTACAACCAAAGTCAGTTTGTGTATGCATATTTCTAATGTAGCACCTGGCACATTAGGTATTTCTATGTGATAGTACCAGGAACACATGTATCGGTTATTTTGTGTCATTTGTAAAGTTGGTTTACCTAACTTGCAGCCACTTAGCACTGCCTGGAGTTTGCAGTGTGGTTTGAGGACCTTTATGCAATTGTCAACACAGATGTATAATAGATGATATAATTGTTACTGGTCCAAATTATGCACATTCACAGAGAGGATGCACCTAGTGCAGTTACATTCTGAATGCTGGTGCATAAGTTGTTGAGTGATTTTAAGAACACTGGACTGAGCTAGGATTTTAAAGCAGGTAAGAAACTTTATGCTGGGAACTTAATAGCTAGTTAACAGTCTGTGGTGAGACTTCAAGATATTTATTTTTTACTTTGTATAAAATCACTCAGTAATAATGTTAATACAATATAAAGGTAATAGCAGTTAGTATGAATTTATATAAAACAGATTATAGTTATACCAGCCCAGGGTGCAGACGAGCGAAGCTGTGACTGCACCCCTGACAATCTGTGTTTGACTAGAGGCACAGGTACTGGAGGGACCAGGCAGGGGAGGATAAAACTGAGTGACCAGTGTCGGCTCACCCATCCTGAGGGGAGGGAGGCAGTTTGGCTTGCTGCATTAGCGATCAGCACACTATGGACTGCATAGCACATGTCACACTGTAAGTGATGGTCCATGTCATCAAGAGAATGTGTTGCATGGAAGCATACATTCAGTTCCCAAGGCAGCTATAGTGAAGCTTACAGGATGGCAATGAGGTAGGGATAGGACAGTCTGCAGGGTCTAGATTGACCCAACACTCTACACATGACTCTCACTTCCACTGGGAAACAAATGGGCTGATGGTCTTTTGCCCTGATTGAAGAACAAATGGGTCATCTGAAGGCAGGAAAGGGAGCCACTGGCCAATACCGCAGACTAAAAAAATTGTCTTTTTATGTCATTTTTACCACCATGCCTTTTGACTGCTACACCTCTTATATTCGTCTGTCTGTTTCTCTGTGCATTCATTTCTATATGTACCTCTTTGAGTGCTGATTTAAGTGTCAGCAGTGGAAAGGCCACAATCCAGGCAGCTATGAGGTGAGGATGCTTTTCTCTTGACATAAATAATCTCCACTTCTAGCCATTTGGCACCTGCTTCTGCAATGGTAGCTCCACAGAATCATTCATGCATTTGTACATAGCCCCAATCCTCTGTACAACGTATCACCATTTAGCTTGGTGGGTGAAAACTCTGCTCCTCCTTGAACTGCTTGTGTACCCTCAAGTCTTCACTTGGTATTGGCATTGCAAGCTGCTATAATGCACCTTCACTCTGCAAGATGGGAGGTACTGGTAATGAATACTCAATCCTGCCCTTCCTGATAACTCCTCCTCTGCCCAGATTACTAATCAAATCCAGGTCATCTAGGTCACAATCAAGGTTTCCTTTCTCTGCACTCTGGAGTTTGCTTATTTATTTAAACAAACTTTAAAAATAATGAAACTTTTGAAAAAAGTATTTTCTGGAATATTGATTGTAAGGGAGGGTGATGCCCCCCTCCCTCCATAATCTCCCTTTAAGAATTAGTGAAAGGTTTAACCCCTCTTCCTCATTTATTAAGAAAAATGCAGTCTCTATATATCACTAGTCAGGGATAAATCTACAATAGCTGTACATCTACCATAGTCTATGAAGTGCAAATGTACACAATGTAATGTTCACTCACTACATGATGCCCAGTTCCAAAAATCCTGGCTGTACCCTACTCATAGCCAGTGAATGAACACCTACTCACTGGCTTCATTTGATTATTACAAATTGACTTCACTCTGGTAGTCCTTTTCCTTATGCCACCCCCTTTTGACGTGTCATCCTTATGACATAGTGCTCTCCTTTGCCTGACCTTTCTTGAACTGTTCTTGTTCCGCCTTCTACACTTCGTTTTCCTTGCTATACTTCTATGATCGGTGCTGCCTGTCCTGTTACAGTACTCCCACTCCTTTCACCGTATTCGTACTCGCTTTAGCATCTCCTCTCCTCTTCCACTAACCCTCATCTGAATCCCTGAACCCCACCCCTTTTTCTGCCAAACTATGCATATATTAGGTTTAATGTATGTGCAGTTTCTTATCTGTATTTGTGTACCAGTCCCTTCATTGTATCATTGTGAAAATGTTTTACCTTTTTTTGCAAGAATCCTCTCCAAAAGCTTTGTCTTTGGTCATTCTGTGAATTTAGACTCATGTAATGGATAATATATTTGATGTTGTTAATTTGCTAAGATTTTGTATTAATTTGTGCTTCTCTCCCTGGGAATCCACTGTCAAATGTTTCTTGCCTGGCAGGACTTTTTTAGTAAATAAGTGCAAATAAAACAATTGAATGAACAAATATGCTGACAAAACATAAAGAACCAAAAAAAAAAAAAAAAACAATTAGTTGCAACTCACAAATATGCTTAGGATTGGATTTCTAAGTCCCCATTCAGCATATGCAAGTGGGGACTGGTAGAGCCATATGCCCTGCTCTAAAAGGGTAATCATGCTCGCCTCACTTAAAAAAAATCAGAGGCAGAACCCATCAATTGAATGGGTTTCTCAGCCATACCTCTCAACTCTTAGCATAAGAAATCTGGACAAAGACAAAAATAATGGGGGGGACAATGGCCCAAAAATAGGGGCATTTTTAAGTATTGGTTTTAGAAAATTGTTAGAATAAAATGTTTTGTGTTACCATGCATTTTCTGAAGGATAAGAAGTCTGAAACACAAAGGTTTGTTCTGTTTTAGTGACCTCAGACCTCAAGGATTTGACAGAAAACCACAACCACAGATTTTTAGGAAGAACATACTAAAAATATGAGGCAAAAATCTGGACATTCTGCAAAAATATGGATAGTTGAGAAGTATGTTCTCAGCAAAGAGGCATCTCCACCTGTATGTAGAACTTCAGACTGCAGGCAGTACCTGGAAGGAAGATGGACTGCCTTCAGTACCTAATTCCACATACAGAGGAAGATGTCCTGAAAGTTTCAAGAGTCAGAGAAGCATGCCTGGGACAATGTGCATACAAAGTTGTGTGTAGTGTGAACTTTTCCCTGAATTCCTCTAGGGATAATTACCATTAATGTCTATTAACAATGGATTAAATTCCCTTGTGGTCTAGTGGCCCCACAACCTCATTTCTTTTTACAGTTGGGGCGAATTCAGGCAGAACAGCTATGCTGGCCATTTTGCCTGTATTCACCAGTCCACCCAGCAGGTGGAGCTGTTGCACAGGATGACATCATGGCTGTGCAGCTACAGCAGTACTTCAATACTTGGTCTGACTTACAGATGGAGCTGTTGCATAGAAGGAGATTGGCCTTATTTGGAGACCACACTGAGTCAATGGGCAGTTTTGGGCCAACTCAGTCTTTGGACTGCAGGAATCTTGGAAGCTTGCAAACAAAGCATTTGGACTGTGTTTTGCATCCAGGAAAGTAATTAAACAACATTTAAAATAGTTCTCTTATCTTACTTTTGTGTGTTGTGTTTGCTATTTATATGATATTAAAGCCATTAGCTTAAGGCATTTTTATAGTCTGGTGCTTTTTGGTTTCTGTGCTGAGGCTAGGTGTTCTGGTTGGGTCCTCGTTTTATTGCATATTTACTAACTCTCTTCTAAATTTGAAGCTACAGCTATAAACTGATTTGGGTTTTACAGTATCTATTGTTATTTCTCTGAGCTCTTAAGTGGATTATCAGCATTACTTTCTAATTCTGTGTTTTACTCACTTTTCAAACAGTATCCGTTGTTATTTTTCTGAGCTCTTAAGTGGATTATTAGCAATGCCTATCTAATTCTATGTTGTAGTCACTTTTCAAACCTAAAACAAAAAGCTAGCTTCCATCAGTCATGCAAGTTGCAACTAGAGAACTGTGGTAATTAACCCAGGCACCCCCTGGTATTTTACATTACACAAGCTATCCGCCATCTTAGTCCTGGGACTGCTGGAAGCTTGGAATCTTGAAAACAAAGCATTTGGACTACATTTTGCATCCAGAGAAGTACATTTAAGCTACATTTGCAATATTGTACTTCTTAACTTTTAGGTGAGTTTTGTGTGTTGTGTTTTCTTGTTATCTGATGTTAAAACTATTAATTTAAGGCATCTTTATAGTACGTGGTGGTTTTTGGTTTCTGTTCTAGACCTAGGTGTTCTGAGTGGGCCCTCATTTATTGCATTTTTACTAGCTCTCTTCTGAATTTGTTCCCCATACACCCTCCCTATTTCTGCTGTGTTTTTATACTTAGAGGCTTTTGAGCTGCCCGCCCCTACTGTATATCTGGCCTTGAAAGCTCCTTCCAGTCTCATCTTCTGTATACTTGTCCCTAGAAGTTCCTCCCAGTCTTATCTCCTCTGCTCATCTTACTGGTTACTAACAGAAGAAATGGGGAAGGCCTTTCCTTAGACTCTTCATAAGATCACAAGATCATAGGAGGTTACTAGGCTAATGGCCCTAGGGCCCTTACAAGCCTAGCCAAGTACAACCCCTATTCCCAAGAATATCAAGATATTAAGCAGAGCTAAGTCAAATAATGCCGCTGTCCAGGAGGGACACAGGTGAAACTCCCAGGGTGAATTTACGGTTTCCCATCCAGTCATCCAAATTACATTTAAATAGGGTCAGCAACTGTCTCTGCTTCACCTGAATTGGAAGTTTGTTCCAGAGGAGAGTTAATCTTTGTGAGACATACCTATGACTCCAGCAAGTCCTGTTGATGTCACATATAGACTGAGTTGCCTAGAGCAAATGCATCTTATTGATTGATTGATTGACCTTTGTTAACAGGGTTTGTCGACTGAGCCAAGGCCCATTTTTAGCAGAGACCAGATTAGAAAAGCTCCAAGCAGTACATTTATAAATAACACATTTAAATAGCTATTACAAAATGCTAATATTACAATGCAATTCTTATAAGGTGGTCACATAGCATAAAAAGGAATGATCAGAATTACAGAGAACAAATGGACGAGTCAGCAGGCAATGAGGAAGACGAAAACAACAGGCCCTGATTGTGACTGAAGTTCGGATGTAGAATAGGATGATTAGTAAAGGAAAAAGTGAAGAGGAATAAACAATATAAAGTTAGGCTGAGCAGTTCAGGCAGAATAGAAAGGACATGGGAGAGTGAGGTGAAGTTTAGGTACAGAGATAGGATGGGCTTTGGCAAGAGCAGATCCATGAGTTTAATAGTGTTTCCTTTAAAGCTTTTCTGAAGCTGTTAGTATTGGGTGAAGTTCTAATGTTCAGTGGAAGTTTGTTCCAAGCTGAGACAACTGAGTAGCTACTGTATGTAAGTGCCATACCATTTAATTTACAAATGTGCAGCATTTCCATTAGAGCAGGATCTGAGATTGCTTCATGTGCAAGGCAGAGTCACCTCTGAGTAGTCTGTAAGACACAGAGTATAGTGACAGTGATTTCAGTCTGTCAACTTTTGACATATGCTGAAGACCCTGAATTTTCGTCGTTAGAAACTTTTGAGGTCTTTCCAGTTGTTGCAGGTGCCTGGTAAGGCACATACCAAAGGTAGCATTATACTCTATTATTGTTACCCATGCAGCCTCCCTATTTTGGCTGTGCTTTCATACTTGGAGGCTTTTGAGCTGCCCACTTTACTGTATATATATATATCTGGCCTTGGAACCTCCTCACACTCCCCTAGACACCACCCTGGTGACCCCTGTAAAACCAAATCCCTCTTGAATCTGTTAGTGTACTTTGAAGTTGCTTTAAGGTGTATGTGTTCCCCATTGCTGTCTTGTCTGCCTTTGAATCACCTTCTTATTACTTGTAGCTAGTTGTTAGATTTGTTTCAAATATCTTTTCAATTGTGCCTAACTAATGTGTGCTTTTACATTAAGACAGCAAATGCAATTCTAGTGGGAGATGAAAGGTAGCCTGGTCTGTCCAAGTTGGGAAACACATAGCTTAGTGGAATTACTTGTAGGTTCATAGGTTCATAGGTTCATACTAGGCTATCTGCCACGCCACCCCTTTAGTATGGGGAACTATACCCATTATTTTGCTGTGCCTCTGTCGAGCAGTGACACTGAGGTAATCCCTGGGGTATATCTGCGATCTCCCATCCATTGGTCAAGATTTCTCTTGAACAAGTCTTTGGGTGATGAATATCTAGATTTTTTGAGGTGAAGCATATTCATCAAATCTGGGTTTGACATGGCCTTGTATGTTAGGCAAAGGTTATTTGCTAGTTATTTGCTCTGTTGCTGATGATACCTTTTAATGTTTGGTTAACTAAAGTGTTTTTTTACATAAAGAAGACTAGGCCTACAATTCTAGTAGCAGTAGAAAGCTATATTGGTCTGTACAAGTTGTTAAACACAAAAGGAGCTTAAAGCAACAATTACTTGTCGGAGCTAGTTGGAACCTTTTCAGTTTTGTCCAATCAAAGTGTGTTTTTGCATTAAGAACACTGGGACTGCTATTCTAGTGGCAATAGTAAAGTAGCCTGGTCAGTCTGAGTTGGGAAACACACAGGGAGGCTTAAAATGAGTTTTGTTTCATCAACCAAAGGGCTGCACTTGAGAGCTGATTGGTGTTGATATGCACTTGAGAGCTACTTTTGCTGTGCTTTTACATTAAGAAGTTCCAGGATCATCCTTTTCATTGATCTGTCTGAGTTAGGAACCACTACAGAGAGCTCAAAGTGTAGTTGTTGATTGGCCAGAGGACACAGGACTTAGTTTTCAGCTTTTTTCTGTCTACTATAAATTAGGCAAAATTTTGCAGAGCTGTTCACTCCACAGTTGCAGTTAGTAGTACCCTGCATAATAGCCAACCTATAAATCTATTACCTAGAATTTGAACCTGTAATACAGAAAGGCTTTGTGTGGAGCTAAGCTTACGGCAGCTAGCTAGCACATCAAACAGCACTAATATCAGATCATAGCACTATCTAACATCTAACCTTAATACTAGAAACCACTCTGGTGACCCCTGTAAAACCAAGTCCCTAAACCATAATAGCCCAACTCTAATACAGGTCCTGACAACATAGATATGCAATTTCCTAATGTCTTTGTGGTCACCTTGGTAGATATGGGCATCCTGAGGCAGTATAGCAATTGTCTGATGTATTCAGACAACCTTTTAATCAACGCACCACATGCCTAGACCTTCTTATGCTGAGGCACTTAAAAGAAACTTCTCCAAACCACAAAGACTTCCTAGGTCATCAAACAGTAACACCTGTCCTCAACAATCACTAAAGCACACACTAAAAGCAGCACCTATCACCACACATAAGCCTACATCCAATGATCCCCCAAGAACCAAGACCATAAGGTAAGCAAACACTTTACCTGGGACTCCTGTCGAAGGGGACTCTATTGTACAACACACAGATGCCCCTCTTGCCAGGCTGGACATGGAGAAGATAATGGTTAGTTGTCTAAATATCAAACGTGCTCTTAAGTCACCGCACCATGGCTATCAACATGTGGGTGTAGATGACCTGAGACGTACCTCACTGAACAATATGAAAAGAGTCATTATGATCTCACTATGTATGTGTCACAGACAGGTGCATAACTTGTATTAGCAGCATTCTGCCTTCACCAAAGATGATACTACAGTATGAACAGCGAATGATTGAATTTAATAATTGGCTTAATTTCTGATGTCAATCCAGGGGAATCCACTATCTATCAGCTTAGAAGGACATGGTTAACAGACAATGTTGCTTTGTCAAGGATGGTCTTCACCTGTAACCCATGGCCCTTTGGATATCGGCTAAATCTTTATCCACCATTTTACAGCCTTTTTTAGGCAATTTCAAAATGACAAAACTACCAACAGAAAAAAAAAATCAAAGCAAACTTAAGGTGTTACTGCTTAATGCTAGGAGTCTAACAAGAAACTCCACACCCTACAAGCTCTCCTCACTCTGGAGAATGTAGACATCTGTTCCATTACCAAGACGTGGTTTAAAGCCACAGAAAGTACTCCAACAGTGGAAGGATACTGTGCCTTCCACAAATTTAGGCCAGCTGCAGCACAGACAGAGGAAAAAGGTACTGATTTCGCCATCTACTTTAACAACAAAGACAGTTCCAGGTTGGATAAACATGGTGATGCCCTGTAGTTCATCCATGTCCAAGTCTTCATAGACAAGGTTCTTCACTATGTTTGGCCAGCTACAGGTCACCATCTATGACCCACAAAGCTAACAAATCTTAACTAGACCTACTAGAGGTGCTCACCATCCAACCAAATACCCTATTCATGGGAGATTTTAACTATCCCTCTATAGACTGGCAAACATACATTACCTATAACTCACAGGCATGTTTTCTGGACTTAATCAATACAAACACCCTGGATCAGATAGTGCACACTCCAATAACTAGAGGCTCAAACATACTGGACCTAGTACTTACCAACCTGGGAAAGCATTGCAGCCCCCCATGTTATGTCCATATCGGTGAGGTCAGACGACAAAGCTGTCTCCCTCAAAATAAAAATCAACCCGGAAAACCCAACTAAACTAGTAACAGGTAGGAACTATTCTAAAGGAAACTACATCCTATTAAGCGACAGTGTTTCAAAATTCACTTCTCACCCAAACCCCATGAGCACAGCTACCTATGCAGAATTATCTACAGAAACCCTGTACAAACATGTAAATGGTTGCATTAAGGCTGTTGTACCTATCACAAGCAAGCCCAGATCTAACACCAAAAACACCCCCACTGGTAGAATCCTTACCTTAAGAGGGTACATAACAAAATAAAACAGTTATGGCCAAAATCAATGGGCCCCAACAATATCCTTGGTTACCTCCTAAACAGCCTAAAGCATGACCTAGCAGGACCACTTGAGGCAGTCTTCAATTACACCCTCAAAATAGGTTAAATACCCCTTGAATGGAGAACTGCAATGGTCACCCCCCTTCATAAGGGTGGACCATCAACTGACTCAGGGAGCTGCAGACCCATCAGTCTGATAAGTGTAATGTGCAAACCCATGGAATGAATTATCATGGAAATGATCAACAAGGACATTGTCAACCTACAGACACCAGACTCATCCCAGTTTGGCTTTGTTGAGGGAAGGTATTGCATACTCAACCTGGTAGACTTCTTCAACAGGGTCACCAAGGGTGCATACCACCTACTAGCAACTACATGGGAAGTTGTCATAATAGTTAAGGTGTTTACCTTACAGACACAAGGTGCAGGGTTTGATTCTCACATGGGGTAATTGGCTAGGCCTAAAATGGTCCACAAGGGCAATTGGCCTAGTACTAATCTATGAACCTATGATCCCTGACTTGACATTCAATACAATAACCCACCACTCAGGTATTATTTATTTATTTTATTTGCATTTGTTTACCGGAATGATCCAGCTGGGCCAGAAGTGCCCATTTTCAGTGGAGTCCTGGGGAGAAAAGTTTCACATATAAGGCATTTCACATACAATATATAACATACAATATATAATTTACATTAAAAGAGACATTTGGTACATATAATTGGCAGCTTATACAGTTAATAAAAAAGTACATAAGTAATCATTCTAAATCAAAGATAGTATGCAAGCAATACAGGGTATATACATGAGAACATATACATTCCAAGATAGTAAGCATTCCATATGAGTATTTTTCAGCAAGAAAACTTTAAATAGGGCACTTCATGCTTTGGGTGCAGAGTAGATACAGGAATTAGTTGGAGTCTAGGTACTAAACTGTAATACATGTCTAAATAACTAAATGTGTCTGTAATTTTTCTTTGTGGAGCTTTTCTCCCCGGGCCTCTGCTGAAAAAGGGCCTTTTCGGCTCAGTCAGACACCCCCGGTTAACAAATGTAAAATGAAAATAAAAATAAAAATAAATACATTTAGGAGGTATAATAGCTGAGCAAAAGGCTATGTGAGTACTGTTGCAATAGGCTATATAAGTACTGTTGCAATAGGCTATATAAGTACTGTTGCAGGAATCAACAGAGTCAGTGGATATTATGTAGCTATAAATGGTGGTGTGATAGTAATGTAGGATGTGAGAGTAGCTGAGTGTCTCACCTGGTTCAATGGTAGGTCTACAGTGGATATTATGTAGCTATAAATGGTGGTGTGATAGTAATGTAGGATGTGAGAGTAGCTGAGTGTCTCGCCTGGTTCAATGGTAGGTCTACAGTGGATATTATGTAGCTATAAATGGTGGTGTGATAGTAATATAGGATGTGAGAGTAGCTGAGTGTCTCACCTGGTTCAATGGTAGGTCTACAGTGGATATTATGTAGCTATAAATGGTGGTGTGATAGTAATGTAGGATGTGAGAGTAGCTGAGTGTCTCGCCTGGTTCAATGGTAGGTCTACAGTGGATATTATGTAGCTATAAATGGTGGTGTGATAGTAATGTAGGATGTGAGAGTAGCTGAGTGTCTCGCCTGGTTCAATGGTAGGTCTACAGTGGATATTATGTAGCTATAAATGGTGGTGTGATAGTAATGTAGGATGTGAGTAGCTGAGTGTCTCACCTGGTTCAATGGTAGGTCTACAGTGGATATTATGTAGCTATAAATGGTGGTGTGATAGTAATGTAGGATGTGAGAGTAGCTGAGTGTCTCGCCTGGTTCAATGGTAGGTCTACAGTGGATATTATGTAGCTATAAATGGTGGTGTGATAGTAATGTAGGATGTGAGAGTAGCTGAGTGTCTCGCCTGGTTCAATGGTAGGTCTACAGTGGATATTATGTAGCTATAAATGGTGGTGTGATAGTAATGTAGGATGTGAGAGTAGCTGAGTGTCTCGCCTGGTTCAATGGTAGGTCTACAGTGGATATTATGTAGCTATAAATGGTGGTGTGATAGTAATGTAGGATGTGAGAGTAGCTGAGTGTCTCACCTGGTTCAATGGTAGGTCTACAGTGGATATTATGTAGCTATAAATGGTGGTGTGATAGTAATATAGGATGTGAGAGTAGCTGAGTGTCTCGCCTGGTTCAATGGTAGGTCTACAGTGGATATTATGTAGCTATAAATGGTGGTGTGATAGTAATGTAGGATGTGAGTAGCTGAGTGTCTCACCTGGTTCAATGGTAGGTCTACAGTGGATATTATGTAGCTATAAATGGTGGTGTGATAGTAATGTAGGATGTGAGAGTAGCTGAGTGTCTCGCCTGGTTCAATGGTAGGTCTACAGTGGATATTATGTAGCTATAAATGGTGGTGTGATAGTAATATAGGATGTGAGAGTAGCTGAGTGTCTCACCTGGTTCAATGGTAGGTCTACAGTGGATATTATGTAGCTATAAATGGTGGTGTGATAGTAATGTAGGATGAGAGTAGCTGAGTGTCTCGCCTGGTTCAATGGTAGGTCTACAGTGGATATTATGTAGCTATAAATGGTGGTGTGATAGTAATGTAGGATGTGAGAGTAGCTGAGTGTCTCGCCTGGTTCAAAGGTAGGTCTACAGTGGATATTATGTAGCTATAAATGGTGGTGTGATAGTAATGTAGGATGTGAGAGTAGCTGAGTGTCTCGCCTGGTTCAATGGTAGGTCTACAGTGGATATTATGTAGCTATAAATGGTGGTGTGATAGTAATGTAGGATGTGAGAGTAGCTGAGTGTCTCACCTGGTTCAATGGTAGGTGTACAGTGGATATTATGTAGCTATAAATGGTGGTGTGATAGTAATGTAGGATGTGAGAGTAGCTGAGTGTCTCACCTGGTTCAATGGTAGGTCTACAGTGGATATTATGTAGCTATAAATGGTGGTGTGATAGTAATGTAGGATGTGAGAGTAGCTGAGTGTCTCGCCTGGTTCAATGGTAGGTCTACAGTGGATATTATGTAGCTATAAATGGTGGTGTGATAGTAATGTAGGATGTGAGAGTAGCTGAGTGTCTCACCTGGTTCAATGGTAGGTCTACAGTGGATATTATGTAGCTATAAATGGTGGTGTGATAGTAATGTAGGATGTGAGAGTAGCTGAGTGTCTCGCCTGGTTCAATGGTAGGTCTACAGTGGATATTATGTAGCTATAAATGGTGGTGTGATAGTAATGTAGGATGTGAGAGTAGCTGAGTGTCTCACCTGGTTCAATGGTAGGTCTACAGTGGATATTATGTAGCTATAAATGGTGGTGTGATAGTAATATAGGATGTGAGAGTAGCTGAGTGTCTCGCCTGGTTCAATGGTAGGTCTAGAGGGGTTAAGGAGAAAGGGAAGGAGACAGGAGGGATCAATGGTGGGACAATGGGAGTAGTAGAAGAGGGACGTGGACAAGATGGGGAGATTCCAGAGTCGTGGTGTGGGGGTTAGTTGTGATGGTTGAAGTTAGGTTATATGAGATGTGGTGTTAGCACGTTTGCACAGCCAAGATGAGGAGAGATGTTGTTTAAGAGATGTCTTGAAGAGGGTTCCTGAGCAGGTGGATCTGAGCGTTAGGGGGAGGGTGTTCCAGAATTTTGTAATGGTAAAGAAGTAAAGCATCTGGCCAGGCGAGAGTTTGTTTTTTTCTACATTTACGAGCAGTCGGTTGTTGGATCGGAGTGGTCTGTTAGTATGGTATATAGTAAGTATAGAAGATAGAGCAGTGCACATGGATGGATTATGAGTGAGTTTGTGAGCTGTAGTTAGCTGGATAAAGGTGAGATATTTGGTGAGTTCAAGCCATTTTAGGTTGCCTAATGATAAGTAGTGGTGGGATGAGTAGGAGGCATTAGTTACAAACTTAGCAATTTTGTTGTAGCATGAGTCTAGTTTGGACTTTAGAGAAGACTGAATGCTGGTGGGGGGGTTCCATATAAAAGAGAGGGTAACAGAAAAGAAGAGGCAAGAGATAGTCGGGCTGATGCACTAAGTAGATGTTTGTGTCGGTAGAGAGTGCCAAGCTTTTGATGTGTCTTTTTGACATTGGACTGGATGTGTAGGTCGAATGTAAGGTTTTCATCTATGATGACACCTAGGGATTTTGTGCTAGATACAATGTTGACGGTGGTACCATTTAGGAATTAAATGGTAACGTTGTCTTTTTGTAGGGGTGTGGATTTTTTGGGGGCTAAGATTAATACTTTTGGTTTTGTTGGGGCTCAAAGCGAGATTATTAGACATCCAAATTTCGGTGGAGATGAGGGCATTTTGGGTGAATTGATGTAGTTCTGATGGGTTGTTTGCAGTGCAGATGACAGTGGAGTCATCTGCATACTGGATGACTGAGGCTTTAGAGAGTGTGGTGTGGAAGTTATTGCTAAATATGCTAAACAGAAGTGGATCTAAAATGGAGCCTTGAGGAACACCAGTGGGGGTGTTTAGGAAAGGGGAGTCAGAGTTCTGCCATTTACTTGATTGTTGCCTGTTAGTGAGGTAATTAGTGAATCAGTTTAGAGTTTGAGGTGAGTTTTGTTAGAAGGAGAGAGTATGATATATATTATCAAAAGCTTTAGAAAGATCAATAAATAGTGAAGAGACAGTTTTACCAGCATCGTGGGCTCGGTTGACAGTGTCCATGAAGGATATTAGGGCAGTGCTGGCGCTATGTCCTGGCCTAAATCCATGTTGGGTGGAGGACAGGATGTGGCTGTGAGTCAGATGGTGAAGAAGTTGAGAATGAATACATTTTTCAAGAATTTTAGAGATGGGTGATATTATAACAATGGAGCAGAAGTTGGTGGTGTTGGGTCCACTTTGTGTAGAGGGAGGATATAAGCTTTCTTCCAGATAATGGGCATATAGGATTCTTGGATAGGTCTGTTGAGAAGTATGCTGATAGAGTAAGTGACTGAATTAGCTGACATTTGTAGGTATTTGGTGGGTATATTTCCAGGGGCATAGAGCATGGTTTGACTTTTAGAAGTAATTTTTTAATAGTTGAAGTGGGAGTGGGTGATAGAGTAAAGTCGGGAATGGCGGGTGTACAGATGTCAGCTGTGGAAAGGTTTGTGTTGGTCTTGGGAAAGGTAGCGGTTAGATTAACTAGAGTATCTATGAAATAGGAGTTGAAGGTTGTGGCAATTTCAATGGGTGTTTTATTTTTGGGCCTGGGCAAGGATTATTGTTAGAGCCTGGGTTTAATAAAGAGTTAAGAGAGCTCCAGAATTTCTTTGGGTTTTGCTTGTCCTGATTTTGTAGTGCAAGGTAGTATTCTTTTGTTTTGTAGCACTAGGCACTTAACTTGGTTTCAGAGCTGTTTGTATTGGGTGAGGTCAGGTTTTTGTTTTTTCACCAGACTTTCCATGATTTGTCCCTGCATTTCATGAGATCCTTAGTGGATCTTTTTAACAAAATGACATGGTTGGTCTTTAATCTCTTTTATCTAAGGGGAGCTAGGTTGTTTAATATGCTGAGGAAAGCTGAGCTGAAGAACTCAACTGCCTCATCAAGGGGAAGTGATTTTAGAGCATTCCAGTTGATGCTAAGCAGCCTTAAGTTAAAGCTAGACGGACATAACTGGGATTCATCGCTGGTAACCCTGTACTGATGTTTAATTGTTGTGGTACATTCACGTTGTATAGAAGCCGGTGAGTGGTCACTTATACTATTGGAGAGTGTACCAGCGGATGTGATCTTATCTGGGTCGAGCACTAAAATCCAGTCTAGGACTGAGCCATTAGTATTATTTTTATTAGGCCTGGTTATGGTCTTAATTAGCTGGGTGAACTTATATAGATTAATATTGCTGCTAGAGTGTTGTGGGGGATATGTCTAGCTAATTGATATTTACATCTCCCAGTATGATAGTCTCACTTTTTATGTTAGTAGATGCCCAGGCAAGGATCTCCTCAACAATTGGGATGTTATTTCTTCTTCCAATCCGCGCCCCTGTACTCGGGCAGAACGAAACACAGTTACCCAACGTGAATTTTCAGCAGAACAAGACTCAAGACTGCAGTTTGCTCGTGCAATGTTTTAATGAAAAATTCAGTTAAAATCCAAATGGTTTAGCGCTTTCATCTGTCGCAGACAGATTTCATCAGAACCAAGCTCACAGTCACTTACTCTGACGTTTATACTACCATTTTGGCGCCTTTTTGTATATATTAAAACCTATTAATAAGACTTTTGGATAAATGCCTTATATAATAAAATGCTTCATAAAAACTTCATAAAAGGCTTCTAATACATATATAACATTGTTATATTGATACAAAATAATTAAAATTTGAATACCATATAGTTTAAGATCGTAATATATAAACATCTGTATGTACAATTGATATTGATACATATATATCTCCTACTAATCAAAAATATCTGCTTATTATGCTACATGAACAAAGTACTCATTGCACCTATCAAGAACTATACACAATGTATCTAGCAATTGATTGACACTGTACGGCCATAGTATTGTGTCATACTTGTCTACTGTAACTATGAACCTTAATGTACTCTATGTCGAATATAATTTATAGAAAATTGTAATGTGGCTGTACATTCCTATGCGTTCCCCAACAATAAAAATGGTTTCAAGCTAATGTATTCATTCAAACCAGGGAATGTGGTGGCATCCAGCATAATTTGCCATTTGCTTTCTAAACATCCCAGTTTTGCTTTCCAATTACCTCTGTCTACTGAGCTGTTAACCTGATCCAATATTGAAAATATAAATGTATGATCCTTACTTGTGGCCTTTGTATGTTTACTCAAGGCATTATTTTCATCTCCTTTTTTAGTTTTATAACAATGCTCGTAGATTCTGGTCTTGAACTTTCTTTCCGTTTTCCCCACATAGTATACATTACATTTTTTACACATAGCGAGATATACAACTCCTTGACTATTACAATTCCCCTCCTTGAATTTACAGACACTGTGGGTACTATTTTCCAAAACCACACTGTTAACTGGGTTAATATACTGACACTGTCTGCATGCTCCACATTTCTTTGTCCCATTTATCCTGTTTTGTTGTGTCCTACATGCATTGATGTTTGTTTCAGTTAGTCTTTTCAGGTTCATTCCTGTTTTTAATATTATCTTAGGTGTAGCACCAACCGTATTTCTTGCTTCTTCATCAAAATTAAAAATATACCAGTGTCTACGTAATATTTCTTTCACTACATTTGTGTATGGATTATACATTAAAACACACACCCTTCTATTGAACTCATTATGTGTATTTTTTACTATCGCTGGTTTACCTAATAATGGTTCATATTTCTTACCCCATTGTGATTTAACAAAATTTGTCACATCTATCAACATACTATTGGGGTATCCCCTTTCTTTGAACATCTGTTGGATAATTTCAATTTCTTGATTCATAATATCTTTAGTGGACGACATGCGTGCAGCCCACATTGTCCCTTTACAATATTCTTGAAGGTGTGTGGTGGATGGTTGCTTCCATACTGTATGTAGTCGTTGGAAAAGGACGGTTTCCTATATAATTGAGATACAAATCCATGTTCATCAGAGCTGATAAATGTGTCTAAATACGGAATTCCCTTCCTTTCAACAGTGTGGGTGAATCTCAAAAATTCCGTGGTGGAATTGATATATTGGATGAATGATGGAATGGTATCCATCTTACCTTTCCATACAATAAATATATCATCCAAGAAACGAGTATACAGTAGCATATGCTTGTAGTATTCACTTGTGAAAATATACTGGTTTTCCCATTCAAGCATAACTAAATTTGCATATATGGGTGCACAAGATGCCCATAACTCCATTGATTTGTCTGAATGTCTCACCATTGAATTCGATGTAATTGTGATCCAAGATTAATTCCATAATACTCATAATCAGTTGAATTTTATCCCATGTACAGTCAGAGTATTTCCTCAAGCTGTTACAGAAATAATCTAAACCTGTATCCTTGGGTATACTCGAAAATAGATCCTTGACATCCACCGTAATGAATATTATATCAGGATTCCATACATCTGTGTTTAATTTGTTCAAAAAATGCCAGGAATCTTTAATCAAGTGAGGGACTTTTTGATAGATGCTCTTTGTCCATTCGTCCACCAATACACCCAAATTGAATGTTTTTAGACTTTGAAGCAGATATGATTGGTCTTAAGGGAGGATTCTGGATATCTTTATGGATCTTGGGGATACCTATTATGTGTCCCAAAATAGGATATTCATTCCTAAGGAAATGGTACACCTCCTCTGTAATCCTACTGTCCAACATATACTCTTCTATAGCCAAGTCAATCTTCCTGTATCCAATATTGATTTGATTCCGTGAAGTTGATTCATAGTTCCCTGAATTTATCAAGATGTATAGTTTTGTCTGATAATCACATGTATATGTTATTAGTATCCCCCCTCCCTTATCGGGTTTCATGACTCTGACAGCTTTATTGGAAACTATGTCTTTAAGCATTTTCCTTTCTTTTTTTGTTAGATTATCACTAAAATCACTTTTCTTTCCATGTCTCTTCCTTACATTAGTGTATACATCATACAGTTCTCTACACACTGCCTGTTCATACAGTGCTACATGTTTGTTGTTAGGGGGTATGTAAGTACTTTTTTTCTTTAATTTATTCTCCTTGTAGACTGGTGTATCATCCTTGTCTTTGAATTGGAAAGCTAAATTTAATCTGCGACAGTATAGTTTCACTTCTTTTATGTTGTCAAATAGATTGAACTGTCCGCTTGGTATGAATTTCATCCCTTTACTGAATAATGAGAATAATTCTTCTGTTATTTTCATATCTGTATAGTTATATACCATGAATCCCTTATAGTTGTGAATCTTGGGGTAAGTTCCACTTATATTTGTCCGTACTGACATTTCTATTTATTTCCTCCAAAATACCCACATTTCCTTCTAATGTATTCTCTTTAGAGGCTACCTTAATCTTGTTCAAGTTACAGTGGTTGTCTAATAATGTCTCTTTTGGTATTTTTTTGGTGCTGGAAAAAATCTCCCTCCCAGAAAATTTGAATTGATCTCCTGTCTATCATGTATGTGCTTTCCTTCGCTCTGTTCATGATGGTGCATTTTGTTTGTTTTTCTATCATCCTGAGGCCAGATATACGCCCTTCCAATTCTATACTGTTCAACATCCCTTTCCATTTTGTGAACCTTTCTATTGTATATATTCTTAATTCTATAATTAGCTGTGTGAAATTGTTTGTAAAAAAGTTCCTGCCACTGGTCAAATTCATTGTCACTTGTTATATCATCATTTAACATTTCGAGTTCATTGATCAATTTGGCTATTTTTTCATCATTGTATTTCATTAATAATTTCATATACATAGTGCCAAACATGTCGAACAATTTATCAAAATCTCTTTTAACTGATTCAGTATATTCAATTCCTAGTGGTAATTTAAAAAAACGCAACCCTTTCGGTGTTATATGGTTATCTATACATTTCTCTAAATAAACATTGTCCAACTTAACACACTTAAATTGAATTAGTTTTTTGCCCAGTGAATTGATTTTTGTTTTTAAGTTGTTAGAAAATTCATCAAATGCATAATTATTATGTCTACTATTATTTGCTCCATTTACATCAAATGCATAATCATCATTTAAGAAATCTTGCATACATTTTGCCATTATTTCTTATATCAAAGTCCTGAACATTTCCTATTATTACTCCTAGTTTTACTAGCTGGTTTAGGGCTTAAGAAAAAATCAAGAAACATGGTACCTGTATTGGTCTTGTTCATTGTATTCTTTTTGTGACTTTGAATACAGTTTATTACTGTCCCGAACTTTGGGTCATGCCTCAACCTTTCCAACTCATCTTTATGATGAAAATGCTGAAATCAAACGTGAATTCAGCTTCCGATAATATGTTATCACCAACTTTTAAGTCAATACCAGTCAGTCTTCGATGTAGATTTACTGTTTCCCAATGCTTGCCCATTGGGATATCGCCATACTGTTCAATTCTATTCTTTCGCGATAAACGGTGGTGTTGCACTTCCCTTGCCATTGCCTAGGACATGTGGAGAGCTCGTGCTGTTAAGTGGCATCGCTGACCAGCCAATTTCCCTACTAAATCAAGTAGTTTGTTAACGTCCGTTTGAGCAGGTGACCTCCTCTTGTAATGATACAAACCGCTCTGCTCAATAAAGTATCCTGTGACTGGATCATACTGCAACCAGGAACAAAATAAATCACACCAACCAAATCTCTTCTTCCAATAGTACTCGGGCAGAACAACAGTTACCAACGCGAATTTTCAGCAGAACAAGACTCAAGACTGCAGTTTGCTCGCAATGTTTTAATGAAAAATTCAGTTAAAATCCAAATGGTTTAGCGCTTTCATTGACAGATTATCAGAACCAAGCAGTCACAGTCACTTACTCTGACGTTTATACTACCATTTGGCGCTTTTGTATATATTAAAACCTATTAATAAGACTTTTGGATAAATGCCTTATATAATAAAATGCTTCATAAAAACTTCATAAAAGGCTTCTAATACATATGTAACATTGTTATATTGATACAAAATAATTAAAATTTGAATACCATATAGTTTAAGATCGTAATATATAAACATCTGTATGTACAATTGATATATGGTATTCAAATTTTAATTATTTTGTATCAATATAACAATGTTACATATGTATTAGAAGCCTTTTATGAAGTTTTTATGAAGCATTTTATTATATAAGGCATTTATCCAAAAGTCTTATTAATAGGTTTTAATATATACAAAAAGGCGCCAAAATGGTAGTATAAACGTCAGAGTAAGTGACTGTGAGCTTGGTTCTGATGAAATCTGTCTGCGACAGATGAAAGCGCTAAACCATTTGGATTTTAACTGAATTTTTCATTAAAACATTGCACGAGCAAACTGCAGTCTTGAGTCTTGTTCTGCTGAAAATTCACGTTGGGTAACTGTGTTTCGTTCTGCCCGAGTACAGGGGCGCGGATTGGAAGAAGAGATTTGGTTGGTGTGATTTTATTTTTGTTCCTGGTTGCAGTATGACCGATCCAGTCCCACAGGATACTTTATTGAGCAGAGCGGAGTTTGTATCATTACAAGAGGAGGTCACCTCGCTCAAAACGGACGTTAACAAACTACTTGATTTAGTAGGGAAATTGGCTGGGTCAGCGATGCCACTTAACAGTACGAGCTCTCCACATGTCCTAGGCAATGGCAAGGGAAGTGCAACACCACCGTTTATCGCAGAAAGAATAGAATTGAACAGTATATTTATATCCCCAATGGGCAAGCATTGGGAAACAGTAAATCTACATCGAGAAGACTGACTGGTATTGACTTAAAAGAAGTTGGTGATAACATATTATCGGAAGCTGAATTCACGTTTGATTTCAGCATTTTTCATCATAAAGATGAGTTGGAAAGGTTGGGGGCACGACCCAAAGTTCGGGACAGTAATAAACTGTATTCAAAAGTCACAAAAAAGAATACAATGAACAAGACCAATACAGGTACCATGTTTCTTGATTTTTTCTTAAGCCCTAAACCAGCTAGTAAAACTAGGAGTAATAATAGGAAATGTTCAGGACTTGATATAAGAAATAATGGCAAATGTATGCAAGATTTCTTAAATGATGATTATGCATTTGATGTAAATGGAGCAAATAATAGTAGACATAATAATTATGCATTTGATGAATTTTCTAACAACTTAAAAACAAAAATCAATTCACTGGGCAAAAAACTAATTCAATTTAAGAGTGTTAAGTTGGACAATGTTTATTTAGAGAAATGTATAGATAACCATATAACAATCGAAAGGGTTATGCTTTTAAATTACCACTAGGAATTGAATATACTGAATCAGTTAAAAGAGATTTTGATAAATTGTTCGACATGTTTGGCACTATGTATATGAAATTATTAATGAAATACAATGATGAAAAAATAGCCAAATTGATCAATGAACTCAAATGTTAAATGATGATATAACAAGTGACAATGAATTTGACCAGTGGCAGGAACTTTTTTACAAACAATTTCACACAGCTAATTATAGAATTAAGAATATATACAATAGAAAGGTTCACAAAATGGAAAGGGATGTTGAACAGTATAGAATTGAAGGATATCTGGCCACAGGATGATAGAAAAACAAACAAAATGCACCATCATGAACAGAGCGAAGGAAAGCACATACATGATAGACAGGAGATCAATTCAAATTTTCTGGGAGGGAGATTTTTTCCAGCACCAAAAAAATACCAAAAGAGACATTATTAGACAACCACTGTAACTTGAACAAGATTAAGGTAGCCTCTAAAGAGAATACATTAGAAGGAAATGTGGGTATTTTGGAGGAAATAAATAGAAATGTCAGTACGGACACAAATATAAGTGGAACTTACCCCAAGATTCACAACTATAAGGGATTCATGGTATATAACTATACAGATATGAAAATAACAGAAGAATTATTCTCATTATTCAGTAAAGGGATGAAATTCATACCAAGCGGACAGTTCAATCTATTTGACAACATAAAAGAAGTGAAACTATACTGTCGCAGATTAAATTTAGCTTTCCAATTCAAAGACAAGGATGATACACCAGTCTACAAGGAGAATAAATTAAAGAAAAAAAGTACTTACATACCCCCCAACAACAAACATGTAGCACTGTATGAACAGGCAGTGTGTAGAGAACTGTATGATGTATACACTAATGTAAGGAAGAGACATGGAAAGAAAAGTGATTTTAGTGATAATCTAACAAAAAAAGAAAGGAAAATGCTTAAAGACATAGTTTCCAATAAAGCTGTCAGAGTCATGAAACCCGATAAGGGAGGGGGGATACTAATAACATATACATGTGATTATCAGACAAAACTATACGACATCTTGATAAATTCAGGGAACTATGAATCAACTTCACGGAATCAAATCAATATTGGATACAGGAAGATTGACTTGGCTATAGAAGAGTATATGTTGGACAGTAGGATTACAGAGGAGGTGTACCATTTCCTTAGGAATGAATATCCTATTTTGGGACACATAATAGGTATCCCCAAGATCCATAAAGATATCCAGAATCCTCCCTTAAGACCAATCATATCTGCTTCAAAGTCTAAAACATTCAATTTGGGTGTATTGGTGGACGAATGGACAAAGAGCATCTATCAAAAAGTCCCTCACTTGATTAAAGATTCCTGGCATTTTTTGAACAAATTAAACACAGATGTATGGAATCCTGATATAATATTCATTACGGTGGATGTCAAGGATCTATTTTCGAGTATACCCAAGGATACAGGTTTAGATTATTTCTGTAACAGCTTGAGGAAATACTCTGACTGTACATGGGATAAAATTCAACTGATTATGAGTATTATGGAATTAATCTTGGATCACAATTACATCGAATTCAATGGTGAGACATTCAGACAAATCAATGGAGTTGCTATGGGTGCATCTTGTGCACCCATATATGCAAATTTAGTTATGCTTGAATGGGAAAACCAGTATATTTTCACAAGTGAATACTACAAGCATATGCTACTGTATACTCGTTTCTTGGATGATATATTTATTGTATGGAAAGGTAAGATGGATACCATTCCATCATTCATCCAATATATCAATTCCACCACGGAATTTTTGAGATTCACCCACACTGTTGAAAGGAAGGGAATTCCGTATTTAGACACATTTATCAGCTCTGATGAACATGGATTTGTATCTCAATTATATAGGAAACCGTCCTTTTCCAACGACTACATACAGTATGGAAGCAACCATCCACCACACACCTTCAAGAATATTGTAAAGGGACAATGTGCGGCTGCACGCATGTCGCCCACTAAAGATATTAGGAATCAAGAAATAGAAATTATCCAACAGATGTTCAAAGAAAGGGGATACCCCAATAGTATGTTGATAGATGTGACAAATTTTGTTAAATCACAATGGGGTAAGAAATATGAACCATTATTAGGTAAACCAGCGATAGTAAAAAATACACATAATGAGTTCAATAGAAGGGTGTGTGTTTTAATGTATAATCCATACACAAATGTAGTGAAAGAAATATTACGTAGACACTGGTATATTTTTAATTTTGATGAAGAAGCAAGAAATACGGTTGGTGCTACACCTAAGATAATATTAAAAACAGGAATGAACCTGAAAAGACTAACTGAAACAAACATCAATGCATGTAGGACACAACAAAACAGGATAAATGGGACAAAGAAATGTGGAGCATGCAGACAGTGTCAGTATATTAACCCAGTTAACAGTGTGGTTTTGGAAAATAGTACCCACAGTGTCTGTAAATTCAAGGAGGGGAATTGTAATAGTCAAGGAGTTGTATATCTCGCTATGTGTAAAAAATGTAATGTATACTATGTGGGGAAAACGGAAAGAAAGTTCAAGACCAGAATCTACGAGCATTGTTATAAAACTAAAAAAGGAGATGAAAATAATGCCTTGAGTAAACATACAAAGGCCACAAGTAAGGATCATACATTTATATTTTCAATATTGGATCAGGTTAACAGCTCAGTAGATAGAGGTAATTGGAAAGCAAAACTGGGATGTTTAGAAAGCAAATGGCAAATTATGCTGGATGCCACCACATTCCCTGGTTTGAATGAATACATTAGCTTGAAACCCTTTTTATTGTTGGGGAACGCATAGGAATGTACAGCCACATTACAATATTCTATAAATTATATTTGACATAGAGTACATTAAGGTTCATAGTTACAGTAGACAAGTATGACACAATACTATTGCCGTACAGTGTCAATCAATTGCTAGATACATTGTGTATAGTTCTTGATAGGTGCAATGAGTACTTTGTTCATGTAGCATAATAAGTTGACATTTTTGATTAGTAGGAGATATAAATGTATCAATATCAATTGTACATACAGATGTTTATATATTACGATCTTAAACTATATGGTATTCAAATTTTAATTATTTTGTATCAATATAACAATGTTACATATGTATTAGAAGCCTTTTATGAAGTTTTTATGAAGCATTTTATTATATAAGGCATTTATCCAAAAGTCTTATTAATAGGTTTTAATATATACAAAAAGGCGCCAAAATGGTAGTATAAACGTCAGAGTAAGTGACTGTGAGCTTGGTTCTGATGAAATCTGTCTGCGACAGATGAAAGCGCTAAACCATTTGGATTTTAACTGAATTTTTCATTAAAACATTGCACGAGCAAACTGCAGTCTTGAGTCTTGTTCTGCTGAAAATTCACGTTGGGTAACTGTGTTTCGTTCTGCCCGAGTACAGGGGCGCGGATTGGAAGAAGAGATTTAATTGGGATGTTATTGCCTGGGGGAATATAAATGACTATCACACAGAGGTTTTTGCAATTATTCATTTTAAAGAAAGAGGCTAGACGTTCAGCTGTGGAGAACTGTGGGATGGGTTTTGTATATGGAACAATAGTGAAGGTTATGGGATATATTAGAGAGATGCTTTCACCTTTTTTTCAGGGTCTGTTGGCCTTAAGATAGGCGAAACCTGGGGTAGGAATTCTGTGTCCTTAATGTAGGGTTTTAGCCACGTTTATGTTGCAGCAATAATATCGGGTTTGTTGTGGTCTATCCATGCATGGAAGTCTGGTATTTTGTTTCTGATGCCTTGTAAGTTAAGTGTGGTGAAATTTATTGATTTATGGGAGTTGGGAGGTTGCATGGGAGAGGAGATGGGACCAGGGTTGGGATGTACATCCCCGCAAAATGATAGGCTTGTTACAGGATGCGGAAGAATAGAGTATTCAAGTTTCTGTTTTATTTTGATTGGATAGTGTAGAGAGACAATATTATTGTTTTGGTGAAGGTACAGGAGGATTTTGACTCTGGCACATAATAATATGCTTGTGTTGTAAAGGCTGGCTGAAATTTGTGAGAAGGAAGTGGTGTGTTCACTCTGTATGGAGAGGGAGGATAATGGGCAGTGGGTGACGAGCAAAAAGAATGACGTAGAGACGTCAGCTGCGGGATATTGAAAGAGAGCGATAAGGCAAGTAGAGTAATAATAGTGGAGGTGCACACTGCAGTACGCGATGTGCAAACTAGAGTAGTGCAAACTACTGTTCAATAGGAAGATGTGGTTTTGGAATTAGTACCCATTGGCTTAAGAGGAGGGCCATGGGAGACCATGGGAGACCAGAACAGAAGAGAGCACAGGGAGTTGTACTGGCAGATAGTATTAGAAGTTAACAAATTCCCCGGTTTAAATGAAATGGTTCCTTGGCTCCAATACTGAAGCTTAGGGCAGCTAAACTTTAATGAGTTTATCAAATGGCCACTAGCTGGAGTCCTAGGATAATTTAAGTAAGCAAATAGGGAGAATTACAGTCATTATATTGGAAGAATTGTTTGATTAAGATTTTTTAAATTATGATCTTAACACTACAGTTTAAAATATAGGATATGAATGTTCTGTATATGTATATTTATTAGTATTCACATTGATTTTTATTAGTTTGATAATAATATTTTTAAGAAAATTATTTTATATACTTTTAGAAGTCATGACAAGGTTAATTGAAGAATTTGTGGTTCTTAATTCTAAGTGTTTTTGTTACAAAAGGAAGATTGTCAGGAATGGCATGTTTACATCTGAAGAAGTTTGGATTAAGATGAAAACGCACTGACTTGTCAAGCGTTTGTGCATTTTTATGCTTTTATTGCTTTTTTATACATTGGACGTGTATTTATTAAAGTGTGATAATCTAACGGATCATGGGTCGTCCTTCCAGAGTGCCTTTGTTTGTTTATTTTTTGGTACTTTTGTGTTTGGGCACTTTTTCCCATTTTGTTCAGTCAACTCTTAATGGCATCCAGGTCCAAGAAAGTTATTGTTATTACCACTCTACTCACCCTTATCAGATCCTTCATTGCCTATAATGCTCCCTTTGGCATGTACATAACCAGGCACTTGTGAAAGCTGGAAGTCTCAAATGTTCCGCACCAAGAGAGTCCAGGGTATGAATACTCTGTCCTACATAGATCTCCTTAAGGTTGTATCTCTGACTTCAGTCTCCTACAGGTAACTAAGATATGATCAATACCCAGCATGTAAGTCATCCTCAGATCCAGCTCTCATGGATCTCTTGCACATCTGCATAAAAACAGCATTAGAAACACTAGATCCAAGGACTGAACTTTGGCTGTCTACTGCGAAGCAGAGTTTATTCATGACCCTATTCAAAAGGAACCTTGATCATTGGATGGGAAATCCCAAATTTACCCCTGGTCTGGCCCCATGTCTCCGAAGGACAGAGGTTGACAGTAAATAAATCAATCCTCAACTAACTACCCCCCACATAATCCTTAGCTACCTCGTTACTAACATACCCCACCATATAGGTGTCCATGGAATTCGGGGACAAAACTGGATTGGGCTGCATGGTTAGGCTTGTAAAGACCTTGATAGTTGTTTGCCTAGTATAAACCTATGATTTGACGAGTTTAAGAACCTCTGATAAGGTGGTAATGTTCACTAGCTTAGACTATCAAGGAATTTCTTTATCTTGTCTGAGTGAAATGACGCCCATGTTATTCAATATCTTGGCTTTGTGAGGTATTGAATTGGGCATATCTGCTTCTGGGGCAATCAGCCAAGTGGGGGATGTATTTTATTGTCTATGTACAACAGCAGAATGGTGTAGGATATTTTCTACCATTACACCAGTGTTCTGGAACCTTGATATTAGTGTTTGCTTTCTTCTCTAATAGTCTTGCAGTTTTCTTTTTATATTCATATTGTTACTAGACGAACACTACCTGGGCCTTTACAAGTTCAGCTTCACACCATAAACTATTTGGGTCCCTAGTATCATGGGAGTCTATATGGCAGGGGGGACATTTTAAGAGGGAAATAACCAGGGGATTTGTGGGGGAGGGTGGTAGGGGGTGTTAGCTAGGATGATACGTTTCTTATTGGAAGCCTCTGTCCATAACAGACATGACAGCCAGACCAGAGGTAAACTTATAGGTTCATAGGTTGGTACTAGGCTATCGGCCCTAGGGCCTATACAAGCCTATCCATAACAATTCCCTGGATATTTCTTCCCACAATATTTACTTCCCTGGACCCCTGTCTAGCAGGGCGACTGATGTGATCCCCAGGGTGAATTTCCAATCTCCCATCTAATTGCCAAGGTTCCTTTTGAAGAGGACCAAAAAGGCGCTCTGCTTGACATGTATGGGCAGTCTATTCCAGAGTCTGTGGAGTCTCCGGGTCAGGAACCTATCCCTCCAGCATGTTTTGTTCATTGTGATAAGGTTTAGATCCTTGGAGCGTGTGGCTCTGAGGGATTGGGATTTCTTTAAGTGGAGCATGTCCAACAGCTCAGGGTTTGACATGACCTTGTATGTTAAGCAGAGATCACCTCTGAGTAGATGATATGCCACAGAGTATCGCTGGAGTTTTTTTAGATGGTCAGCATAGGTCATTTGCTTTACACCTGTGATTCTTTTCGTGAGGTATTTCTGCGACCTTTCCAGCTGTTGCAGATGTCTTGAGAGGTACATACTAAATGGGGCATTGTATTCTATAATGGGACTAATGAGGGATGAGTACAGTGGGACAATGATCTCCTTTTTTCTGGATGAAAAGCCCTTAGTGATGAGGTGTTCCACATAGAAGGATTTCCTGACTGTTGTGGCAATGTGGTTATCGAAGGTGAGACCACTGTCCACCTGCGTCCCTAAGTCTCTTTTCACACTTTTGGTGTTTAGTGTACTGCCACCTATGTGGTAATTCATGGGTACACGTTTTTTTCCCAAAGGGGATAACTATACATTTCTTGGCATTGAGCTTGAACCCATGTCTCTGGCAGCAAGCATCTGTTTCTCTAAGGCCCTTTTGTAGAATATCCACATAATTTGGGGATTCAATAATGGCTCCCAGTTTGCAGTAATCTGCAAACTTTGTTAGCCAGAGTCCCTTAGTGTTGGCCTGTATTTCAGAGAAGTAGATTCCAACAAGAGCGGTCCCAGGACTGAACCCTGAGGTACTTCACTTGTCATTTGTCTGGAGCTGGATTTGGAGTCAGCTACTTTTACAGTGTGGGTTCTGTCAGTAAGCCAGTTGGCAACCCATCGAGTGACATAGGGATTAATGCCCAGCTTAGTAAGTTTATCTATGATTCCAGAGTAGGGGATGGTATCAAAGGCCTTGGCGAGGTCCAGATAGGCTGTGTGGACCATCTTACCCTCGACCAGAGCTCTGGAGACTGATTTGAAGAAGTCAGTCAAGTTCAGGAGACAAGATCGGCCCTTCACGAACCCAAACTGGGTGGGGTCCAGTGCTTGAAGGTAGTCAATGTCTTTGTTTATAACTTCCATGATAATACGTTCCATGGCATTGCAGATCAGGCTCATCAAACTAATGGGGCTGTAGTTCCCGGGATCCAAGGTAGATCTTCCCTTGTGGAGTGGGATAACTGTAGCTGTGCACCACTCAGTAGACACGAAGCCTATGATTAAACATGATACTTAGGTGAGGTGCCAATTCATTTTATAGTTCATGTAGTACACAGCCCAGGATGCCGTCTGGCTCCATGGATGCTGTATTCTTAGCTTTGGAGAGTGTGGTTTTTACCTGTGTGGCCGTTATTACCGAAATTTGGCAATCTTTCGGCATTGAGATGAGCCCTTTAGGGGGTGATAGGGGGGTGAAGTTAGCACTGAATCAATCTGCCAGGATATTGGCAATATCCTTGGGATCACTATATTTAATGCCATGCTGTTGTATCTCAGAACAGATTTGAGCATTGCCATTTAGATTCTTGAGATAGCTATAGAATGCCTTGTGGTTGTCTTTGGAATCTTTGGCAATTTTATTTTCATAACTAGCTTTGGATGATTTTATCAGGGATCTCAGTTTTTTACCAAGGCTGGTAAGGGAGTTTTTTGCATCCTGGGATTTTCCTCTTTTCTGCAACAGTTTCTTTCTTTTGTTGTAAAGTTTGTTTATGGCAGGGGACCACCAGATTGGCTTCCTTTTTTTGGAGGAGAACATCTTGGTTCTATTTGGGATGGCACGATTCATGCACAAGTGGATGTGCTCATACAGTACCTTAGTGTAGGATTCAGCAGTTGAACTTTCAGTTCCCATCTGCATGGGTGTCATGAAGTTTGTCACTTTTGACTTGAGTAGCATGAAGTTGGCTTTGGAGAATTTTTTTACAGAGATTTCCTTACTTGGGGAGGTGGAGAAGGGATGTGGATGTCAAGGGTGATTAGCTTATGGTCAGACCTGACCAACGAGGGGGTGACCATAGATATGGAGCATCGATTTCCCATGTTGGTAATTACCAGGTCTAGGATATTGGAGCCCCAGGTGGGTCTATGGATTAGCTGATCCAGGGCATTGGAATTTATGAACTCCAAGAACCGTTGGGCAAAGGTGTTGGTACATGAGTAGTTTTCCCACTTAATGGCAGGGTAGTTGATATCACACAGTATTAGGGTGTTTGGTTGTATCTTAATATTTTCCAGTATGTTTAGAAAGGTGTAGCAAGAATCTTGGGGCATGGTGGGGGATCTGTAGCAAGCTAAAATTTGGATTACCATCTTACCTAGTGTTAGTTGCACCGGGAAAATTTCAGATGCATTGTGTTGGGCAACTAGCCTGGTGGTGTGAATATCCTTGGTGAATATGGACACTCCTCCACCTTTAGTGTTTTGGTCCTGGTTTGGTGGCGAAAAGTGTGGTAAGCATTGTAGCCTGGTATTGCAGAGATGCTCTCTGGAGCCTTGAACCAGGTCTCAGTAACTGCACAGATATCAATGTTCTCCATTTTTAGGAGTGTCTTGAGAGAGTGCATTTAGAGGTTTAGACTTCTAGCATTGAGTAGCATTAACATCAGATTTTGCATGCTTGTACCTGTTACAGTGGTATTTTTGTCCTTTGACCTTTGCCTAAAAAAAGGCACTATAGGGGTGGCAAGAACCTTAGCCAATAACCTGAATCCCAGGGGGGACAGGTGCAGACCATGTCTGGCAAAGGATCGTGGTTTGTCGATCATGTCATCAGAGCAGACAGATACTGGATCCCCTTTGAATGACACCAGAAGCTTAGCCAATTGTTGAAGTCAATCATTTGACTTCCCATCTAATTGTCAAGGTTTCATTTGAATTGGGTCAGGGATGAACTCTTTTTTACATGGGTAGGGCGCCTATTCCATAGCTCAGGGATCCTTTGGGACACATATTTTGTCTCCCCAATATGTTCTGTTTATGTCACAAGCGAAGTTTAGATCTCTGGATCTAGTGTTTCTGGTGCTGTTTCCTTTTCATATGTGCAACAGAGCCATCAGGGCTGGCTCTGATGAAGCCCTGTAAGCCAGAGAAAGATACACTTTCAGCAGCCTGTAGGAGACTGAATACAGAGTCTTTACGTGATCACTGTAGGACAGGGTATGTACATCCTGAATTCTTCTGGTGAGAAACCTTTGTGGGCGTTCAAACTGTTGCAAGTACCTTGTTGGGTACATGCCAAAGGGGGCGCTGTATTCAATGACAGGTCCGATAAGAGCTCAGTAGAGTAATACTATAATGTCCTTGGACTTGGATGCCATACCCTTACCTATAAGTTGAGCAGCATGCAATGATTTTCTTATTATCTTAGCTATATGTTGGTCAACGGCCAGATTATTGTCTAGATATATTCCCAGACTCCTTACTACTGCTTTAATACTTAGGGGTGTTTTATTGATGAAATAATTAACTTGGGTTGACAGTTTCCCAAAGAGCATTACATTGCATTTTTTGGCATTGAGTTTCAGGCCATGGCTTTGGCACCGGTCACTTGTCTTTGGTGTTTTAAGGGGAATCTGTATAGCTCCCAGTTTACAGTCATCTCTGAACCTGGTGAGCCAGACTCCTTAAAGTTAGCCTTGGCTTCTGAGAAGTAGATGTCAGACAAGAGCAGGACTAACATGGTGTCATAAATTCATAGGTTCATAAGTAGGTACTAGGCTATCAGTCCTAGGGCCTATACAAGCCTAGCCAAAAATGTATCCTGGCTTTCGCCACCCAAGAAAATTATTTTCCTGTGCCCCTGTCGAGCAGAGGCACAGATATGATCCCTGGGGTGAATATCCTATTTCCCATCCAATCATCAAGATTTTTCTTGAAGAGTGCTAATGAGGATCTTTGTTTGATATAGATAGGTAGTTTGCTCCAGAGTATGGGAAGTCTCTGGGACAGGAATCTATCTCTCTAGCATGTTCTGTTTATTGTGGTAATAAGGTTTAGGTCACTAGAGCGTGTAGCTTGGAGGGATTGGGATTTCTTTAAGTGGAGCATGTCCAACAGCTCTGGGTTTGACATAGCTTTGTATGTTAGACAGAGATTGCCTCTGAGCAGACGATATGCGACGGAGTAAAGCTGGAGTTTTTTGAGAGGGTCTGCATAGGGCATCTGTTTGAGGCCAGTAATCCTCTTTGTGAGGTATTTCTGCTGCCTTTCCAGTTGTTGTAGATGACTTGTGAGGTGCATACCAAAAGGGGCATTGTACTTTATAATGGGTCTAATGAGTGACGAGTAGAGGGGAACAATGACCTCTTTTTTTTTGGATGAGAAATGATGAGGTGTACCATGTAGAAGGATTTCTGGACTACTGTGGCGATGTGATTATCAAAGGAGAGGCTACTGTCCACCTGTGTCCCAAGGTCTCTTATCACACTTTTGGTGTTAAGCAGACTACCACCTATGTGGTAGCTCATGGGTACAGAGTTTTTACCAAAAGGGATGACAATGCACTTTTTGGCATTGAGCTTGAGATCATGGCTTTGACATCAGGCATCTGTCTCAGTGAGGCCCTTTTCTAGGATGTCCACATCATTAGGAGTTTCAATTATGGTTCCTAGTTTGCAGTCATCTGTGAACTTCATTAGCCAAAGACCTTCTGTGTTAGCCTGTACTTCTGAAAAGTAGATACCAAACAGGAGAGGACCCAGGACTGAACACTGTGGTACTCCTCTTGTCATTGGTCTGAAGTCTGATTTGGAGTCTGCTACTTTCACAGTGTGGGTTCTGTCTGTAAGCCAGCTGGCAACCCATCTTGTGACATAGGGATTTATACATAGTTTAGTGAGTTTATCTATAATTCCAGAGTGGGGGATGGTGTCAAAAGCCTTGGCAAGATCTGGATAGACTGTGTGAACCACCTTACCCACGTCTATGGCTTTGGTGACTGCTTCAATTAAGTCAATCAGGTTTGGGAGGCCTGATCTGCCTTTTACAAACCCGAACTGGGTGGGGTCCAGGATTTGGAGATTACCAATGTCATTGTTTATAAGTTCCATGATAAGTTCCATGGCCTTGCAGACAAGGCTCGTTAGGCTAATGGGGCGGTAGTTCCCAGGGTCCGTGGTGGCTCCCCCTTTGTGGAGTGGGATAACCGTTGCTGTCCGCCATTCAGTGGGCACAAAGCCTAAGGTGAGGCTATGATTGAACATGGTTGCTTAGGTGGTGTGCCAGTTCATTCTGTAGTTCATGTAGAACACAGCCTGGGATGTTGTCAGGTCCCATGGATGCTGTGTTCTTGGCTTTGGAGAGTGTGGTTTTTACTTGTGCAGCCGTGATTACAGGAACTTTGCATTCTTCCAGTATAGAGATGGGCCCTTTAGGGGGTGGGGGTGGGGGTAAAGTTAGCACTGAACCTATCTGCCAGGATGTTGGCAATATCAGTTGGTTCTGTATATTTAGTGCCATTGTGCTGTAACTCAGAGCAGATCTGAGTGTTGCCATTGAGATTCTTGACATAGATATAGAATGCTTTGTGGTTGTCTTTAGAATCAGTGGCGATTTTGTTTTCATAACTAGCTTTGGAGGATTTTATGAGGGATCTCAGCTTCTTACTGAGGCTGACCTGGGAGTTCCTCCAATCATGGGATTTTACTCTTATTTGCAACAGTTTCTTTCTTCTGTTGTAAAGTTTGTTTATGGCAGGGGACCACCAGATTGGCTTCCTTTTTTTGGGGGATAACATCTTGGTTCTGTTAGGGATAGCAGGATCCATGCACTCGTGTAAGTGCCTATAAGGTGCATTTGTGTAAGATTCAGCAGTCGTACCTCTATTATCCATCTGCATGGGTGTTGTGAAGTTTGCCACTTCTGTCTTAAGAAGCGCAAAGTTGGCTTTGGAAAAATTATTTACGGTGGTTTCCCTAATGGGGAGTGGGGATGGGATGTGGATGTCTAGGCTGATTAGCTTGTGGTCGGATCTGACCAATGAGGAATTGACCTCTGGTGTGGAACACCGGTTGCCCATGTTGGTAATGACCAGGTCTAGGATATTGCTGCCCCTGGTGGGGGTGTGGATAATTTGATCCAAGGCACTGGAATTTATGAATTCCAGAAAACGTTGAGCAAAAGAGTTGGTACATGAGTATTTTTCCCAGTTAATGGTGGGGTAGTTGAAATTACCCATTATTAGGGTGTTCGGTTGTACCCTAATATTTTCCAGTGTATCACAAAATGAGGAGTGGGAATCCTGGGGCATTGGTGGGGGATCTTTAGCAAGCTACAATTTGGATTGCAGTTTTGCCCAAAGTTAGTTGCACTTGGATAATCTCAGATGCATTATGCTGAGCAACTAGCCTGGAGGTGTGGATATCCTTAATGAATATGGACATGCCTCCACCTTTAGTGTTTTGGTCCAGGTTAGTTGGCCAAAAGGTGGGGTATGAATTATAGCCTGGAAATGCAGGTGTGCTCTCTGGAGCCTTGAACCAGGTCTCTGTCACTGCACAGATGCCGATGTTCTCCATTTTAAGGATGCCTTGAGTGAATGCATTTTGAGGTTTAGACTTCTAGCATTGAGTAGCATTACCCTGAGATTTTGCTTTCTTGTACCTTTTATGGTGGTGAATTTGTCATTTGAACCTTGCCTAAAAAATACACTATAGGGGTGGCAAGAGCCTTAGCCAGTATCTGGAATCTCATGGGCAACAGGTGCAGGCCATCTCTGGCAAAGCATCGTGGACTGTCGATCATGTCATCCCAGGCAGACAGATACTGGATCCCCTTAGAATGACAATAGCCAATTGTTGAAGTCAATCCTTTTGTCCTTGTACTGTGGTATCATTTTGGGTGATGGCAGGATACTACTTAAGGCTAGGTTCATACCTGCCTGGGCTACAAGATCAGAGAGCTTCTCCATGTCTCTTTTCATGTAGTCCAGAGAGGTACACCTCAGGTCATTCATACCAACATGGACAATGACAGAGTCATATTTGTAATAGTTGTGGAGTGACCTGAGTGCGTGCGTTATGTGGTGGATCCTGGCAGCCGACAGGCAGCTGACAGCAACTTTCTCCTTGTTTAGCCTGGTGAGTGGAACATCAATGTGCCTGACTATAGTCACCTATGACTAGAGTGTTGGGTACGTTGTTATGCCTTATGGGCTATGGTTAAGTGGCACACTGAGTTTGTGGGCTATGTGTCATTTGGGTTGTGTTGGGTGGTGGAGGTTGCATGCATTTCTGCTTTGGAGGTCTCTGTTGCTTGAGCAGATTTTTATTGAGAGCCACAGTGAATGTAGGTGTGTGTTTTGTGTTGCTATGTGTGTATTTTGTTGGTGTATGTTTTGAGGGACTATGTGATGATTGTGGTGTGGTGCAAGTGTTTACCTTTTCCTCTTGACTGTCTAGTCCAGTTTGGCTATATAAATGCATCTCTCACAGGTTGTAGTGTTGGGTGGTAGGAGGAGAGGGTTGTCTGTGTACATGAAGCAACTGCTGCATTGCCCCAAGATGCCCAGATTAATCAGGTAGACAGTAGAAAACACTGGAAGCTGACCCTTAGACATGTCTGGATAGGTGCTTATTTATTAAGTACTAAAAACTGTTTTCCTCTAGACAAGTGAGGAAAGTTGAGTACTATAGTCATTTGTAGCTTATTTAGTGCTTACGAGTTCTGAACAAGTGCTGAACTCAAAGAAACAGATTTGAGCGCTAAAACTAAAAAACTGGCTAGTTCTAAGGGAAAATTTGAAGAGCAGACTTTATGGCGCCAGGAATAGTTTAACCCTAGCTAAGCGGCGATGCATAAGGTGTATTTTGTTTTAATATAAAAGTAGCAAATGAGCAAACTTATTTAAACAAATTAACCAATAAAAAGCTAAAATCTGCGCCCCATTCCAGCAGTCTTCAATCAGACAAGCTCTAACTGCACACTCCTGCCACTAGGGTGCAGGGGAACCTTCTCCAAAAAAGATGGACTGGATTAGTGCTGAAGGGGTATTCCGGTGATGACCGGTCTCTTTGTGGAGGTGATCTCACTGACCCTGACTTTTTGGGTCCTGTCTCTGAACCAACTGGCAATCCAACAAGTTATGTAGGGCTTTATGCCTAGCTCAGAGAGCTTGTCAACAATGTCTGAATGAGGTATTGAATGAAATGACTAGTCCAGGTCAAGATATGCAGTATGCACTGTTTCACCCCATCCATTTCCATTCTCAAAGAAATCTACCAGGTTAAGTAGGTATGACCTTACCTTATGAAAACCAAACTGGGATGGTTCCAGTGTCTTTAGGTTGCCAATGTCCTTGTTTATCATGTCCATTATAATTAATTCCATGGCTTTGCATATTAGGCTTGTTAGACTGATAGGTCTCTAGTTCCCTGGGTCGCTTGATGGTCTACCCTTGTGGAGTGGAATTACTGTACTGGTCCTCCATTCACTTGGGATAGAGCCTGTTTCAAGGCTATAGTTGAAGATTGCCTTGAGTGCTCCTGATAGGTTGTGTTTTAGACTGTTCAGGAGGCATCCAAGGATGTTGTTGGAACCTATATAAGTGGTGTTCTTTGCTTTAGCAATTGCTGTCAGTACCTCACCCCTGCTAATAGCTGAGGGATGTACGTTGGTTGGGATTTCACTTAGTGGGGTTGAAAGTGAAGTTTGAGCTCAACTGATCAGCCAGTAGATTTACTATGTCACCCTGATCTCTGAAGGTGGTACCATTCACCACCAGTCCAGCACACTACTGTGTGTTACCTTGAAAGTTATGACATAGCTAAAGAAGGCCTTGTGATTGTCCTTAGCCTGTGAGGCTATCCTGAACTCATAGATGGTCTTTTTTGGACTGAATTAGACCTCTTAGTTTCTTGTTTAGTTGTATAAGAGACCACTTGTCTTTAAAAGAGTTGATCTTCCTGATTTTAGTCATGAGTTTTCTTCTTTTATTATATATTCTGTTTAGGTGAGGATTCCACCAGTGAAGTTTGTTTGGGGTTTATTTCTGGTAGGTATGACAGCCTCTATACAGCCATTCACATGTTCATATAGTGACTCTGTGAATAGTTCTGCATAGGTAGCTGTGGTCTCAGGGTTAGGGGAGCCTTGAATTTTGACAAATTGTTACTAGTTTGCTTTAGAATTGTTCCTAACTGTTACTGGTTTAGTTGTGTTTTCCTGGTTGATTTTTACTCCAAATGAGACAGCTTTGTAATCAGACCTCATTAGTAAGGATGTGACATAGGGGGGCTGCAATGCTTTTCTATGTTGTTGAGCACCAGATTCAGTATGTTTGATCCTCTGGTTGGGGCATGCACTATCTGTTCCAGGGTGCTTGTGTTAATAAGTCCAGGAAGTCTTATGCTTTGTGAGTTTGAAGCAGTGTAATTTTTCCAGTCTATAGAGGGGTAGTTAAAGTTACCTATGAGTAGTGTGTTTGGTTGGATAGTGAGCATGTCTAGTAGGTTCAAGTAAGCATCGTCACACAGTGAAGGACCATATCTATGGCGACTTGCATGAATACGAGCTCCATAGTATAATTTTTTTAACCAACTTGGAGCTATGTTTGTTGCTAACTTAGATTGAAACACCTCCACCTTTGAACCCAGTCTGTGCTGTTGTTGGTCTAAATGTGTGGAAGGCACTGTAGATTTGCAATACCAGAGTACTTTCTAGTGTTTTAAACCAAGTCGCTATCACAGTACAGATGATGTCTACCTTCTCCAATAATAATAAGGGCTTGAAGGGTGTGGAGTTGTTGTTTAGGATCCTAGCACTGAGTAGTAATACCTCAAGGTTGCTTGGAGACTTTTTCACTATGTTGGTAGTTTTGTCTTTTTGACATATCTAAAAAAGGCTTTAAGAGGGTGGATAGAGTTTTAGCCAATATTCAAAAGCCTGGGGGGGGGGGGGGGGGGCACAAGTGCTGCCCATCTTTGGCAAAGCAATGTGGTCTGTTGACCATGTCCTCTCAAGATGACAAATATTAGATCTCCCTGAGGTGACATCAGCAACTAAGCCGATTATTAAAAATCAATCATTTTATGTCGTACTGTGGCATCATCCTTGGTGAAGGTAGATTGCTGCTCAGTGTAAGGCACGTACCTGTCTGTGACACATACTCAGGGGTCATAATGTCTCTTTTCATATAGACCAGTGAGGTACATCTCAGCTCATTTATACCCACATGGACTATGATAGAAGCATACTGGTACCCGTGGTGCCGTGACCTGAGTGCATGTGTGATATTGTGGGTTCTAGCTCCAAATAGGTAACTAACCATTATCTTCTTACCTACCCTGGTGAGTGGGGCATCTATGTGTTACACAATGGAGTCCCCAATAACAAGAGTATTAAGCAACGGTTATGCTTGCCTTATGGGCTTTGCTCTTGGGGGACCATTGGGTGTAGGCTTATGTGAGATGTTTGGTGCTGCTTCTGCTGTTTGTTTTAAAGATTGCTGAGGAGCAATGTTACTGTTAGAGGCCTTAGGAGGTCTTTAAGATTTGGGAAGGTTTCTTTTAAGTGCCACACCATTATACAATCTGTGTGTGCTGAGCGGTATGTGTGAGCGATATAGTATGAGTATTCCTGACAATCTCATTTGTATGCAACATTTTTGCCTCCAAGGAAGTTGTGTATTTGCATCTCACAAACAGTTTTATTTTCTTTAATGATTAACTGGTTGTCTGAGAACGTGAAACAATTGCTACATTGCCTTAGGATGCCTAAATCAATCAAGCTGGCCACAGAGACATTTGGAATATGCATATCTATATTGTCCAGTCCTGTAATAGTGTTGGCTGTTTAGGATTAAGGACTGGGTTTTGAGGTAGTTTTTTAAGTTAAGGGCAAGATGTTATACAGTGCTAGGATACAGTAGTGCTATTTAATACATAAGATAGCTGCTGTAACTTAATTTCACACAATGCCATACTGTTTTAAGAAGTTTTGGACCTAGTCTTAACTTTATAGGGAAATTGTATTGTCTTATCGATTTGCTACTATACAGGGCACTGCTAACCGCTGCTGCCCAGTGGGCAGCTCTGCACAGAGAAAAAAAGCTTGAATGCTGGCTCCAATGCCATCTAGCCATGAATGCTGGCTCCAATGCCCTCTAGCCAATAAACAACTACAATTTGGGATTTTCAGAGTGCTTCCCAACTCAAAGAGACCAGGTAAACACCTTCTGCCATAAAATGGATTATCCTGGATTTTCTTACTGTAAAAGCAAAGCAAAAGCAACTCTCAAGTGCAGATTAAATAAATGGGTAAGCGGGAATTTCTTAATTTAAAAGCACAACAAATGTAGCTCTCAAGTGCAGATTAAACAGCAAACAACTATCAGACAACTAAGTCCCTGGTAATTTTCCCTTCTCAAAAAGAAACCCAGGGCTTGATTCACAGTTTTGACAACATTTTGAACACTCCAAACAGGACACCAGCTGTAAATTGCAAGCCAGCAATGTAAAAAACACTATATGTATTATGAAAATACACAGACTAAGTGCCTTCATCCCCTATAATTATGTGACTTCCTCAGAGTTGAATAATTCATCAAAATTCAGCATATTTATAATCATTAATAACTTTACCTCTAGTAAATTAACCAATACCTATAAAAAATTAATAGTTTAATAACTTTAAAGAAAACTAACTATTAGCGTATTCCTTATAGGCATGTATTAGAAACATATGCTGTAGGGATGTAAAGCAGCCCTTTAGTTTAAAAAAATAATTTTTACAACAACTCAGGAGAAGGAGTGAGTTAGTTAAAGTAGTGACAGGTATAAATATGGAACAAAAACTGTGACAGTTTATTATATGTCACTGTTCTTGTGACCACAAGGCTCTAGTTCTGGTTTGCCTTGTCTTGCAGGAATCAGCCTCTGTATTCACAGCTAGAAATAAAGTAACTTCCAGTTTATTTTATTTACAAGTTGTGAGCTGTATAGCAGCTAACTTTCCATGCAGTTCTTTTCTTCCAGTGACCTGCTAAAGTGCAATCAAAATGGATAAAAGCTTCCCAGTCTCTTGGCAGCAAACAGTAACAATAACAAAAACAGGTAACAGTTCTTTCTCCCGCGCGCTCTCTCTTAGTTTTTGCGCTGCTAATTGGGTAACAGTTCTTTCTCGCGTGCGCTCTCTTAGTTTTTGCGCTGCCAATTGGGTATAAAAAGTTAAATGGGTACGAGTTCGGTCTCTCTTTCTCAAGTTTAACGTTAGATAGTGGTTGCAAAAAGTAAAATAGGAAACAGTTCTCTCTTTCTTAGTTTTTATCCCAGTGTATTCATTTATTTATGTGTCATTTGTTAACTGGGTTAGTCCAGCGGAGCCAAAGGAGAGAAGTTCCAGAAAAAAAACAAGAGATTAATATGCACATATCCAAAAAACAAGAATTTTACATAGTTATATCATACATTCAAAAAATAGATAGCTGTGTCGTTCCACGTATACAGTGGATATAAAAAGTTTACACACTCCTGTTAAAATGCCAGTTTTTTGTAATGTAAAAAAATTAGACCACAATAAATCATTTCAAAACTTTTTCCACCTATAATGTGACCTATAACCTGTACAGTTCAATTGAAAAATAAACAAATCTGTTAAGGGTAAAAAATATAAAAAATAAAAAACGTACAATATGCCGGTTGCATAAGTGTGCACACCCTTAAACTAATACTTTGTTAAAGCACCTTTTGATTTACTTACATCATTCAGTCTTCTTGGGTACACACCTGCCATCAATTAAAGAGGCTCTGATTAACCCCAAATACCGTTCAGCTGTCCTAGTAGGATTTTACTCAGTTGCTTGCTACAGCAAAAGCCATGGTTCGCAGAGCGCTTACAAAGCATCAAAGGGATCTCATTTTTGAAAGGTATCAGTCAGGAGAAGGGTACAGAGAAATTTCCACAGCATTGGATATACCATAGAACACAGTGAAGACAGTCATCAAAAAGTGGAGAAAATATGGGACAACAGTGATGTTACAAAGAACTGGACATCCTTCCAAAATTTATGAAAAGACAAGATGAAAACTGGTCAGGGAGGCTGCTGAGAGACCTACAGCAACACTGAAGGAGCTGCAGGAATTTCTGGCAAGTACTGGTTGAGTAGTATATGTGACAACAATCTCCCATATTCTCCATATGTTTGGACTATGGGGTAGGGTTGCAAGAAGGAACCCTTTTCTTACACAGAAAAACATCCAGGCCCGGTTAAAATTTGCAAAACAATACATCAAGTCTCCCAAAAGCATGTGGGAAAATGTGTTATGGTCTGATGATACCAGGGTTGAATTTTTTGGTCACAATTCCAAAAGGTACTTTTGACGCAAAAACAACACTTTGCATCACCAAAAGAACACCACCCCACGGTGAAGCATGGTGGTGGGATTATCATGCTTTGGGGTTACTTTTCTTAAGCTGGAACTAGGGCTTTAGTCAAGGTGGTGGGAATTATGAACATTTCCAAATACCAATCACGTTTGGCCCAAAACCTTCAGGCATCTGCTAGAAAACTAAAGATGAAGAGGAATTTCACCTTTCAACACTACAATGACCCCAAGCATGCATCCAAATCAACAAAATAATGGCTTCACCAGAAGCAAATTAAAGTTTTGGAATGGCACAGCCAGATCACAGACCTAAATCCAATAGAAAATCTGTGGGGTGACCTGAAGAGGGCTGTGCACAAGAGATGCCCTCACAATCTGACAGATATTGAGCGCTTTTGCAAGGAGGAGTGGGCAAATATTGCCAAGTCAAGATGTGCCATGCTGATAGACTCCTACCCAAGAAGACTGAATGCTGTAATTAATTCAAAAGGTGCTTCAACAATGTATTAGTTTAAGGGTGCACACTTATGCAACCAGCATATTGTACATTTTTTAGTTTTTATATCTTTTACCCTAACAGATTTGTTTGTTTTTCAATTGAATTGTGCAAGTTATAGGTCACATTAAAGGTGGGAAAAGTTTTGAAATAATTTATTGTGTTCTCATTTGTTTTTATATCACAAAACGTGGCATTTTTTCAGGGGTGTGTAAACTTTTTATATCCACTGTAAATGTTTACTATAATATATAAAGTAAAACCTCTTTTGTTAACTTTTCCTGAAATGTTTTAGAGCATAGTAATGTTTAGCCTGGACAAAATTCAAAGAACAGTCTTTTTCCAGACCTCTAGTATACAAGCAATGTATGTTGTATGCCTTGGGACTTAGCCAGCATGGTTATCACACTGGATAAATCTGCAACAAATTTAAAGATTGTGAGCAAACAAATACATAAATAATTTATTTTTCTAATAATTATGCTCTCATCATTTATTTTATTATAAAATGTGTTGCCTTTATTTTCATCACTTGAACTTAAACTATATTTATCATATTTAACATTTTTATTTTTATTTCCTGCATGCGTATCAGTGCCCAAGTACTTCCTGATTCCAAGTCACATGGTTCACATTCTGATGATGCAGTGTGGAAGGAAACTGCTTATAGTGGGTAGGTGTGTATTCTGTAGTCTGCAGAAGATTTCAGCATACAAAGCAACATACACTGCAAAACAATCAGTAAGTCAGGCAGTCAGAAAATAACTTAATAAATAACTAAATGCATTTATATTCCAATAAAAAGTGACAATAGCAAAATGGAACAGGACAGGATTTCACGTAAAGTGTACAGTGCTTGTCATACAGTGTAATGACACAGACATTATACTGTAATAAATATTGGTCTACAATAGGATTATTGCTTTTAGGAAGAAAACTAGGGGTATGTGAATCACCTCAATGGCAATTGAGTACCCTGTCTTCTGCAGTCAAAAAGTGCCGTAAACACATAACACCACTGAGCCGATGCACAAAACTGTTTGCAATCCTGCTTCTCGGACATTAAGGTGTTAGCAGGCTGCAAAGGAAGTGATCTCCACGATGCCCTCCTTTTTCAAGATGTGTTGTTAATCAAAGAGATAATGTACTGTGGCAAAATAAACACCTAAGGCAAAGGATGACTTCCTCAACTGATGACAGAACAAAGGAAATTCCAAGCATACCTCTCAATTGTCCAAATTTTCACAGAATGTCCATATTTTTGCATCACATTTTTGGTCTGTTCCTCATTAAATGTCTGTTTTTTTGGGGGGTTTTTTGCCAAATCACTGGAATAATCTGATGACTAAAGTCACAAAATAAATAGCAGCATACATATGAGCTTCAGATTTCAAATCCTTCAGAAAATGCATGTTAACACAAACTCTGTTATGCTCTTAACTTTCTATGTTTATACAAGCAATATTTAAAATATGTCCCTATTTTATGCCTTTGTCCCCCATTCTGTCAGGCTTTATCCAGATTTTTTGCATTAAGAGGTTGAGAGGTATGATTCCAAGCCCTCTCTGTCCTGCAAAGATATATACTGCAGTGGAACTGAACTTTCAGTCATTTTGACTTCCAGTGTTTTTGGGACAGACACTCTTTAAGACAGATGCTCAGTCAGACTTGGGAGTCAGCCAGAGACTTCAGACTTTCAGATATTTATTTTCTTGCTCCAGTTACACTCACCTACTGTTTGCTGACAAGCATTGAAAAGGCTTTGCTGAAGGACTGACATAGCTTTCTATACTCTGGAGAAGGAACCAAAGACTGCGATACTGCAGCTTGCCAACTTTGGGACTGGCAAATCCAAAAAGGTAGATCCATTCTCAGTGAGGGAAAGTGCAGTGTGCCAGACAGGAGCATTTAATTATGATCCCATGCAACTGAACTGGACTTTTACGTATTAAAGGAGCCAGCATCCAAGTCCCAGGAAGTGTCACCCGTTTTGTGGATCTCCCCAGAGATAGTGGACAGGGAATGCAGAATTATTGTACGGTACCTACTAAAGACCAAATGGCTTTAAGCCTGGACCCTTCCAATTTATTTTGGTATGCTGCATGCCTTACCATACTGCTAGGAACTACTTTACATAGTTATGTCATACAGACAAAAAGAAAAAAAAATAGCTATATCATTGCATGTATAAATGTTCAATATAACATATAAAGTAAAGCCTATTCCGTTAACTTTTCCAGAAATGTATTTAAGTAATTTGATGTTTCTCTGACTCTCATGCGGTACAGCAACTTATATTTTATTAATTGATGGCAACTCAAAATTAAGTTGATTTATTTTTCATGTTTTAATAAATTATATTTTTATACAAAATTCAACTTGGAGCATGTTAGCTGTTTTAATTGTCGCTTTATTGTAACTTAGAGCAATAGGATTTGGAAAGGGGGGGCAAATAAGTGTTGAGCCAGCTTTTTCTCACCCACAGAAAACTGCATTGCTTTTAATATAAGGTATTACATTCTAGCCTAATTGTTCTGACAAGACTGCTAATACTCTGACACCTTCATGGTATTGCCAAGCTCCTTCACCCCTCTTTGCCTGCCTCCTCCTTTAGGGTTACTTTTCAGTCTCCTCGTGAATGTGGACTGGCTACCAAGGAACCTCATGTCAACAATGACCTAGAGTCTCCACAACCACATAATCCCCAAAATGAACTTTCTAAGCAGACATCTGAGTTAATTTTAGATCCATGATGGCACTAGTTCTCTTACATCATGTCTGGATAACTCAAAATTTGATCAAATACTTCGCTTAATGCAAGAGAGAAATGAGTATTGCCCTTAGAAGCCGTGTCCTCTCCCCAGAGATCTCTCTAGAAAGACTGGTGGCCAATGAAGCAGTCCATATGGGTGGCTCTTCCATTGCAGATATTATGCACCTAGACATAGTGGCCCCTGTACCAGATAAGGCAGATCAAATTGTCCAATGCCCTAGTCGGGCTTCAACAACAATTGCTTATTCTTAGCAGTTTGCACTCCTTGGGAAGCCAATTGCTTGTAAGGTGGACTGATTCATTGTTTACTGACACTCTGTGAGTAATTATTTAGCCTGCCCATGGCCAGGAAGATTTCTTTCAAGAGATGGGCAATACCAGTTGTGAAAACTCTTAGCCTCTTTATTCAGCACCATTTGTCACATATCTTTTTTCATGGTTCTACCACAATACAGCAGATTGCAATATATCCTGGTAAACTCCTGACTTCACAGTTTTCTCTGTGCTTCTGACATTAGAATTTTTGCCCAGAAAAATGTATTTCCATGTTGCAGCTCTTTCCCTTAGATTGTCTCAGTATGTAAAACTTCTAGTCCACCTATCCAGCAGAACCTTCCCAGAACTCCACCTGCTAATAATAATATGGTAACTCCACTTCTAGCAATAGCCAGATCCACAGTCATTTCTGGTTAATCACTTTCTGTCCTTTTATCCTGCCATTTATCCAGGGACAATCTACCCCAAAGACTTAAAAGGGCAAATGGAAGAGACTTTGGTTTGGTTTACTGCACAAAATTATGACCCTGTCCCCTTTTCAGACCCAGTTCCACAAGATCTAAAGTATCCCTTAGAATGTTTTGATGCTGGTAGTAATTATTCTGCCTGTAAATGTCACTCACCTGCCATTTTTACTTTCAATCACGTCAGAGTACCACATCCTGCCTCCTATTAGAGTGTGTAAGAGCTTTTTCAGAAGGACCTTTCTCTTTATGTCGCCACGTCAGAGTACCACATCCTGCCTCCTATTAGAGTGTGTAAGAGCTTTTTCAGAGGGACCTTTCTCTTTATGTCTCCAATTAGGGATGCTTCTCTCCCCCATGTATGAGATATTTACTTTGAGTTAAATTCCAGAACCCTTTGTCATGGCATAACACTTACAACTGAGCGTGTTACTCCACATCCGATTCCGAACGAGAGGGTCTGCCATTCCCCATTCAGTGTATGTTACAGTGAAACAGCAGAGCAGTGCACCCAATTTTAAAAGGGGAATCAGGACCTCCACATCAAACTAATTCATTGTTGTACACTGGATGTGGTAAATCCTGACATGATGGCAGTGCTGGCCATCATAACCACAAAACACAAGGTGCAGGGTTTGAGTCTCAGGGCAGTTAGCTTAGTACTAATCTATGAATCTATTTAACATGCACCCTTGCAATTTGTTTGTGTCTTTTGGCTTTTCGTGGTTAGGGGTCGCCACAGCGGAACTCTGGTCTGCTAATGATTGGCAGTAGATTTTTTACGTGCCGAGTTTGCCAGCCCTGATGCACAACCTTCAATGAAGGTACACCCATTCACGCATGTCTCCACACAGAAGATGTTCTAGCTGAGAATTGAATGGCACAACATCTTGCTGTGAGGTGACACTGCTACCACAGCACCACCACTGCACCCTTGCAATAACGATTGTCATTTTCCTCTGAATTGTCTCATGTGAAAGTTATGTGGTACCTTAACAGTATGACACGCACTTAACCCAATCACCAAGTTAGGCAAGGAGAAGATAGCTGCTTATTTGGAGCCAGGATCTGCAATATCATGTATGCAGTCAAGTCACTGCACCACAGGTACCCGTATGATTCTGTCATAGTTCAAATGGATGTAAATGATTTGAAACATGCCTCACTAGACTATATGAAAAGAGACATTATGGAGCTCTCTGAATATATATCTTGGACAGGTATGTTTTTTTTTATTGGGCACCACTCTACCTTCAACAAAGGTCTATATTATATTCTCGAAAGCCAACAATGTCGAATCTGACATTGTCGGCACGAGAATATCGAACACTCAGAATCTCGAGTGTGTAAACAGAAATCTCCGTAAGTGGAGATTTCCATTTACTGCAATGTATTGCGGTCTCGGAGTTGGTATTTTTAAGTAGCGGGGGGTGTGGAGGGCGCAGCCCCCCATGTGGGGGGTGCAGGGGGCTTGCCCCTCTGCTTAAACCCATTAGGGTACTTTTTTCATTTTTGTTTTTGTCTTTTTAAACGATCAAGATTCTGAGCATTCGATATTCTTGTGCCGACAATGTCAGATTCGACATTGTCGACTTTTGAGAATATAATATAGATCCTTCAACAAGGATGATGCCACAGTATGAACAAACAAATGACTGACTTTAACATTTGGCTTGGTTTCTGGTGTAATTCCAGGGGTATTCAATATCTGTCAGCATGGGAGGACATGGTTAACAGTCATAGGATCACAGGATCATAGGAAGTTACTAGGCCATTGGCTTTGAGTCTCTTACAAGCCTAGCCAAGAATTTATCCCATGTCAGCACTCTATGCCACTGTCCAGCAGGGGCACAAGTGAAATCCTAGGGATGCATTTTCTGTTCCCCATCTAGTTATCCAGGTTGCGCTTAAAAAGGGTTAATGAGGTACTCTGCTTTACATGGAGAGGGAGTCCATTCCACAGATGGCGCAGTGGTGCAGCGGTAGCATTGTTGCCTCACAGCAAGAGGTTCTCTGGTTTGATTCATGGCTGGGGTGCCTTCTGTGTGGAGTCTGTATGTCCTCCCTGTGTTTGTGTGGGTTTGCTCCAGTTTCCTCCCATATTACTAAGACATGCATCTGGAGCATTTCTCCCTGGGCCTCCGCTGAAAATTGGCTTGTTGCAAGTCGGACTTTCCCGGTTAACAAATGTTAAATAAATAAATAAAATAAAAAAGGGGGAGTCTCTGGGACACAAATCTGTCCCACCAACAAGTCCCATTGATGTCATAGATCAGGTTGAGGTTGCGCGTGCGGGTTACTTGAATGGAGCTTGACTTGCAGATATACAGCAGTCCCATCAGGACAGGGTCTGAGATTGCTTTGTATGCTAGACAGAGGTCACCTCTGAGGAGTTTGTAGGAGACTGCGTAGAGGGACAGGGCTTTTAGTCTATCTGTGTAGGGTAGATGTTTGAGGCCCTGGATTCTCTGGGTGAGGAACCTCTGTGGTCTCTCCAGCTGCTGCATGTGCTTTGTGAGGTACATGCCGAAAGGGGCACTGTACTCAATAATGGGTCTTATAAGGGAAGAACACAGGAATGTTATGACCACCTTGTCCCTGGATGATATATCCTTACTAATGAGATGGGCCATGTAGAACGCTTTCCGTACAACGGAGGCAATATTGTGGTCAAAAGTCAGTTTGCTATCAACTTGGATGCCTAGGTCCCTCACGACTGATTGCAAGCTTAGGACCTTATTATCAATGTGATAACTTATGTGGACATCACTCTCCCTAAAAGGGATGATGATGCATTTTTTGGCATTCAGCTTGAGGCCATGTTTCTGGCACCAGTCATTTGTTTGGGTGAGACCTTCTTGGAGGATGTCCACATCACTAGGGGAATTGATAACAGCACCCAGCTTGCAGTCATCTGCAAACTTGGCGAGCCATAGCCCACTAGATTTGGCCTGCACCTCTGAGAAGTATATCCCAAACAGCAGAGGCCCCAAGACCAATCCCTGGGGTACACCACTTTTTACGGGTCGACTACTTGAGGTGGCTTACCCTATTTTGGCTAGGTGGGTTCTATCAGTCCATGTTGTTTTAACAAGGATGGTCTGTAACTGTCTCCTCTGGGCTTTCAGATATTTTTTAAAACTTCAGCCACCCCCTTAGAGCCATTTTTAAACAATTCCAAAATGAAAAAGCTTCCAACATACCCCCCCCCAAAAGCAACCTTAAGGTGTTATTGTTCAATGCTGGGAGCCTGAACAAGAAACTCCACACCTTGCAAGCCCCCCTCACCCTAAAAATATAAACATTTGTGCTTTTACCGAGATTTGGAATAAAGCCACAGAAAGTACTCTGGCAGTACAATGCTACAGTGCCTTCCATACATTTAGACCAACAGCAGCACAGATAGTGTTTCATGGTGGAGGTGACTTGATCTACATTAGCAACAAATATACCTTCAAGTTGGTTAAACATGATAATGCCTTGGAATTTATCCATATGCAAGTCACCATTGATAAAGTCCCATAACATATCCTGGCTAACTATAGGTCACCATCTATGCCCCAAGAATATCATAACGCATACCCAGACCCACTAGGGAAACTCACATTCCAACCAAATACCTGATTCATGGGTGACTTTAACTACTCCTCTATAGACTGGGAAACATACACTGCCTCATACTTGCGGGCACATTTCCTGGACTTTATTAACATAAATACCCTGGACCAGATGGTGCCTGCTCCAACTAGAGGTTCAAACATACTGGACTTAGTACTTAAAAACATAGGGGAGCATTGCAACACCCCCCCCCCGTGTTATGCCCTCACTGGTATGATCAGTTCATAAAGCTGCATCCTTCAAAATAAAAACCATCTCATAAATCCCTACAAATTATGTAATAGTTAGGAACTATTCATAAGCAAACTGCATCCTACCAAGTGACAATTTGTCAAAATTAATTGTCACTGAACCCTGAGATCACAGCAACCTACTTAGAATTGTTCACAGAAACCCTATACAAACATGTGAATGGCTGCTTAGAGGGTGCTGTATCTAACAAATGTAAGCTCATAACAAACACCAAATGCAAACTACACTGGTAGAATCCCAACCTTAACAGGGTATATAACAAAAGGAAACCAGTCACAGCAAAAATCAGGAATAGATACTCTCATGAAGCTAAGGACTCACTGATTAAACTAAACAAAAAATTAAGAGGGTTAATTAAGTCCAACAAGGCCAGCTATAAGTTCAGGATGACCTCTCATGCTAAGGATAACCACAATGCCTTCTCCAGCTTTGTCCGAAATCTTAAAGGTAGTACACAGCAGTATGATAAATTTGTGGTAAATCACACCACCTTTACTAGGCATAGAGACATAGCAAATCTACTGACTGACAAATTAAACTCACTCCCCCACTGCTACCCCCTGTGAAATCCCTTCTAGCATCTCCCCTCAACTATCAGCAGGGAGAATGTCTTGGTGGCACTTTCCAAGGCCAAACCCACTGCCTCAATAGGCCCCAACAATATTCTGGGTTGCTTCTTAAATAGCTCAAAATATGACCTTTTAGGGCCATTTGAGGCACTTTTAATTATAGCCTCAAAGAGGTTACATACTAAGTGAAAGGAGGACTGCAATGGTCATCCCTCTTCACATGGGTTGTCTCTGTCAACCAGCCCCATAAACTACAGTCCCATCAGTCTATCAGTTCCAATTTGCAACGCCAAGGAAAAATTTAAATTGGAAATTATCAACAATGACATTGGTAACCTGTAGACACAGGACCCATCCCAGTTTAGCTTTGTCAAGGAAGGTCTTGCCTGCTTAATCTGGTAGATATGTTTGAGAGGGTTACCAAGACAATGGATGAGGGGAAGACAGTGCATACTGCCTACTTTGATCTGACTAAGGCATTCAATACAATCCCCCACTCAGGTGCTTTAATAAACACACTGAACTAGGCATAAATCCCTACATGACTCACTTCTTTGTCAGTTGTCTCACAGATAGGACCCATGAAGTCAGGATTAGTGAGACCACCTCAACCAGGAGACTGTACGCCAATGGAGTACCTCAAGGATCTATGCTGGGCCCACTGCTGTCTGACATCTACTTCTCGGAAGTCAAATCTAATGTTAAGGGCCTCTGGCTCCCCAATTTCACAGGCAACTGAAATTGGGAGCCATCACAGATTCCCCGCAGCACTAATATCCTACAAAAGGGCCTAACTCAGACAAATGACTGGAGTCAAAGCAACTGTTTAAAACTCAATGCCAAGAAGTGCATTACAGTGCCTTTTGGTAAAATGTCCACACAAGCCAACTACTCCATCGATAAAACACCTCTGTGAGTCAACCCAGTAGTTAGGGATCTGAGAACATATGTAGTCAGTAATCTGACCTTCAACCAACACATAGCCAATATAGTAAGAAAGTTACTCTATGTCACCAAACTTATATAGGTTCATAGGTGTTTACTAGGCTAATGACCACAAGGGTCTTTTTAAGCCTAGCCCATACATCCCAAATCTCTGACAAGTTCTGATACCCTTTACAAGTGTAAGCAGGGGTTTGGGAGATGAAACATTTACAAGCAGAGGCCTACAAGATGAACCATTTACAGGCTGCCTGTGTCCATTAGAGACACAGGTGCCAAACCAGGGATAGATTTCCTGTTCCCCATCTAATTGTCCAACTTGCACTTGAATTAGGTTAGGGGGGAACTCTACTTTACATGGATGGGGAGCCTGTTCCATAGATGGGATTGTCTCTGGAATACATACCTGTCTCTCCAGCAGGTCCTATTTAAATCACAGGCAAGATTTAAGTCTTTAGAATGGGTAATCTTGATGCTGTTTGTTTTCTTGATATGCAGGAGGTCCATCAGAGTGGGGTCTGACAATGCCCTGTATGCCAGGCATAGATCTTCCCTCAAAAGCCTGTAGGAGACAGAATACAGGGATATGTCTTTGAGGCAATCTGCATTGGACATTTTACTTATGCCCTGTATTCTTTTAGTGAGGAACCTCTGTGGGCATTCCAATTGTTGGGTATGTCTGGTTAGGTACATATCAAAGGGGGCTTTATACTCAATGACAGGTCTGATGAATGCCAAATACAGTGGAACAATGACTTCCTTGGACTTAGATGCCATACCTTTGCCTATAAATTGCGCAACATAGAAATATTTCCTCACCACTGTAGACACATGATGGTCAAAGACTAGCTTACTATCTATGTGTGTCCCTAAGTCTTTGACTACTGGGTCACCTCTAAGGGGTGTGTTGTCAATATGATAGTTACCAGGGGTAGATGACTTCCCAAAGAATACAATTATGCATTTCTTGCCATTTAGTTTTAGTCCATGGCTCTGACACCAGTTGTTTGTCTGTGTCAGCCCCACCTGTGGAACATTTGTGTAAGTGTGGTATTCAATGACAGCTCCTAATTTGCAATCATCTGCAAATTTCATCAGCCAGAGACCACTGACATTAGCCTTGACTTCAGAGAAGTAAATGCCAAAAAGGAGAAGTCCAAGGACTGATCCCTGAGGGACTCAATTTGTAACTGGCCTCTTTGTAGAAGTGGACTCCCCAATTCTAACTTCCTGGATCCTGTCTGTGAGCCAGCTGATTATCCAACGGGTGACATATGGGTTTGTACCTAACCTCCTGAGTTTGTCAGCATTTCCTGAGTTGGGTATTGTCAAATGCCTTGGCTGGGTCAAAGTAGGCAATGTGAACTATGTTTCCCTTATCCATTACTTTGGTTACCTTCTCAAAGAGGTCCACCAGGTTGAGTAGGAATTATCTGCTCTTGAGGAAACAAAACTGGGTTGGGCCCAGTGTCTGGAGGTTTATTATATCGCTATCAATCATTTCCATGGTAATTCTTTCCATGGTTTTACATATAAGACTAGTGAGACGTATGGATCTGTAGTTTCCAGGGTCTGTAGATGGCCCACCTTTGTGCATAGGGGGTTGTACAGCACTCTCCCATATTAGTGAGGACTAGCTCCAGTATGGTTGCACCCCGGTTAGGGTATTGACAATCTGGTTCAGGGAGTTTGTGTTTACAAAATCCAGAAATCTCTATGCCTGTACGCTTGGTGTCGTATGGGATTCACAGTCAGTAGTGATGTAATTAAAGCCACCCATGAATATGGTACTAGGTTGGATGGTTAGTGTTTCTAATAAGTTTAGATACATGGTATGGGTTTCCTGGGTCATAGAGGGGGACCTATAGCTTGCTAGGACGTGGTATTGGATTTTGCATATGGTGATCTGAACATAGAGCAGCTCAAGTGCATTGTCTTGTTTGACCAGCCTTGAAGTATATTTATTTTTGATGTAAATAAAGACACCTCCACCTTTAGTCCCTGCCTGTGAAGTAACTTGTGTAAATGTGTGGAAGGTATTATAACCTTGCACTGTTGGTGTGCTATCCATGGCTTTAAACCATATATCAGTGATGACACAGACATCAGCATTCTATAGGGTGAAGAGAGCTTTTAGGGAGTGAAGTTTTTGTTTAGACTGTTTAGACTCCTAGCATGGAGCAGTAATACCTTTAGATTTTCTAGATTTTCATTTGCTATCTTGGAAATACTTTCAGTTTGGCATTGCCTAAAAATGGCACTACGGGGGAAGACAATGTTTTAGCTAATATCTGAAAGCCTAGAGGGGAGAGGTGCAGACCATCCCTGGTTAAGCAGTGTGGTTTGTTGACCATCTCCATCCATGCTGACAAATAGTGCACCCCTTTAGAATGATACCAAAAATGAAGCGAATTATTAAAGTCAATCTTCTTTTGCTCATATTGTGGCATCATCCTTGGAGAAGGTAAAATGTTGCTCAATGTTAGGCTCATACCAGCCTGAGACATATATTCCGAGAGCTCCATGATGTCTTTCTTCATATAGTCTAAGGAGGTATGTCTCAGGTCATTTACTCCCACATGGACTATGACTGAGTCATATTGGTAATTGTGGTCCAATGACCTGAGTGCGTGCATAATGTGGTGAATCCTAGCCACTGATAAGCAACTGACTATGACTTTCTTCTTACTCAGCCTGGTGAGAGAGACATCAGTGTGTCTCATGATGGAGTCTACCAGAATGTTCATAAGTTCATAGGTTCATAGGTTGGTATTAGGCTATCGGCCCTAGGTGCTATACAAGCCTAGCCATAACAATTCCCTGGATATTTCTTCCCACAATATTTACTTCTCTGGACCTCTGTCTAGCAGGGCAACTGACATGATCCCCGGGGTGAATTTCCTATCTCCCATCCAATCATCAAGGTTCCTTTTGAAGAGAGCCAAGGAGGCGCACTGCTTGACATGTATGGGAAGTCTATTCCAGAGTATGGGGAGTCTCTGGGTCAGGAACCTATCCCCAGCATGTTTTGTTCATTGTGAAGACAAGGTTTAGATCCCTGGAATGTGTTGCTCTGAGAGATTGGGATTACTTTAAGTGGAGCATGTCCAGCAGCTTAGGGTTTGACATGGCCTTGTATGTTAAGCAGAGATCGCCTTTGAGTAGATGATATGCCACAGAGTATAGCTGGAGTTTTTTTAGACAGTCAGCATATGGCATTTGCTTTAGGCCTGTGATTCTTTTAGTGAGGTATTTCTGTGGCCTTTCCAGCTGTTGCAGATGTCTTGTGAGGTACATACCAAATGGGGCATTATACTCTATAATCGGTCTAATGAGGGATGAGTACAGTGAGACAATGACCTCCTTTTTTCTGGATGAAAAGCCCTTAGTGATGAGGTGTGCCACATGTCCACCTGTGTCCCTAAGTCTCTCATCACACTTTAGATGTTTAGTGTACTGCCACCTTTGTGGTAATTCATGGGTACATGTTTTTTTCCCAAGAGGATAACTGTACATTTCTTGGCATTAAGTTTGAGCCCATGGCTCTGGCACCAGGCATCTGTTTCTGTAAGGCCCTTTTGTAGAATATCCCACATCATTTGGGGATTCAGTAATGGCTCCCAGTTTGTAGTCATCTGCAAACTTTGCTAGCCAGAGTCCCTTAGTGTTGGCCTGTACTTCAGAGAAGTAGATGCCAAACAAGAGTGGTCCCAGGACTGAACCCTGAGGTACTCCACTTGTCACTTGTCTGGAGCTGGATTTGGAGTCGGCTACTTTTACAGTCTGGGTTCTGTCAGTAAGCCAGTTGGCAACCCTTCGAGTGACATAGGGATTTATGCCCAGCTTAGTAAGTTTATCTATGATTCCAGAGTGGGGGATGGTGTTGAAGGCCTTGGTGATGTCCAGATAGGCTGTGTGGACCGCCTTACCCTCATCCACAGCTCTGCAGACTGATTCGAAGAAGTCAATCAGATTCAGGAGACAAGATTGGCCCTTCACAAACCCAAACTGAGTGGGGTCCAGTGTTTGAAGGTTGCCAATGTATTTGTTTATAAGTTCCATGATAATGCGTTCCATGCCCTTGCAGATCAGGCTTGTCAGACTGATGGGACAGTAGTTCCCGGGATCCAAGGCGGTTCCCCTCTTGTGGAGTGAGAAAACTGTAGCTGTGCGCCACTCAGTGGGCATGAAGCCTGAGGTAAGGCTATGATTAAACATGACACTTGGATGAGGTGCCAGTTCATTTTGTAGTTCATGTAGTACACAGCCTGGGATGTCATCTGGTCCCATGGATGCTGTATTCTTAGCTTTGGAGAGTGCAGTTTCTACCTGTGTGGCCATGATTACTGGAATTTGGCAATCTTTTGGTATTGAGATGGGCCCTTTAGGGGGTGAGCGGGGGGGGTTAAGTTGGCACTAAATCTATCTGCCAGGCTATTGGCAATATCCTTGGGATCAGTATATTTAATGCCATGCCATTCTGTTGTACCTCAGAGCAGATCTGAGCATTGCCATTTAGATTCTTGACATAACTATAGAATGCCTTGTGGTTGTCTTTGGAATCTTTGGCAATTTTATTTTCATAACTAGCTTTTGAGGATTTTATGAGGGATCTCAGCTTCTTACTGAGGCTGGTGAGGGATCCTAGGATTTACCTCTTTTCTGCAACAGTTTCTTCCTTCTGTTGTATAGTTTAACGAAAAAAGGGGAGAAAACCGATGCCAAAAATCCACGAATATCAACCAAGTTTAGTTTATTGTAAGCGCTTTCATGCATCTATGGTAGATGCACTTCTTCAGACAAAAACATACAGCCAACAACCAGAATATATAATAGAACCAATCAATTAATTAATTAGCTAATTAGCTACTTAATATAATAAACATTAAACATTTTTTAAAAAATTTTTTTTTTAAAAAGGTTTTGCAAAAGTTTTAAAAAACTCAATACACCCTACTGGTTTAAATTATTAACAACAGCACTATTAACCAAATACAAATACGTTAAAACTATAATGTTTTAAAATTTATTAACGTTTCAAGGCTTATAACCTAAGTAAACATTTAATAGAGGAAGCATAATCCCAGGATAAACATAAGCATTTGTTTTTAATTGCCATATTAGTTCTTGTTCCTCGAGTTTTCAATGTAACTGATCCCAAGGATATTAAATCTTGGCCCAGTGGACTTCCCCGGTAATCAAACTGGAAATAAATAAATAAATACATAATTGCCAGGGACCACCTCTTGGATTTTGGGTAACTTGTTGTATTACGGAGAAAATAAATTTATGTGAATTAAATTCAATAATGTGCCTTGCCAAGGCATTAGTGGCCAGGCCTTTGGAAATTGCATAAATATGCTTGTATATACGCTGTTTAAACTGCCGTTCCGTCTTGCCCAGGTAAAATGCTGGGCAGGACTGACATGAAGCCAGGTATACAACACCCTGGGAGTCACAATTATATTTATCGGGAATAGAATACCTACAACCTTTAATATAAAAGCAGGAACCCATCTGAATGTATTGACAATACCTACACCTACCACATTTAAACATCCCTTTCCTTTGTTTATGGTGACCATGAGGTAGTTCAAATAGTGTCTTTAAAGAGACACCTTTTTTAAAAACCACAACTGGTTTCAAACCAAGCACTTTTTAAGGCTCGAATCTTGTAAAATTACATCCTAGCTATTGTTCAAAATTTCCCTGGGTGGAAATGCCATATCATTAAATTGTGTAATAAAACTAGTAATATAATTTGATTTACCAAGTAAATCCGTTACCGGCATTGTGTTTGAACAATGCCAGGTAACCAGATCGAGTTAGTGGAAGGGTAACCCTTCGTTAAAATAGGACCAAGGGAACCCTCCACTCTTTTATTGGAAACTTCCGTAGTCAGTGCATGAACCAAAGATGGTGGATAACCACGATTAGAGAACATCCAACCCAGCATGTTACATTCTTGTTGAAAATCGTCATCAAGCGAACACATTCTGGATGCTCTAACCAACTGGCCTTTGATTACCCCTCTTTTTTGAAAAAATGGGTGATTGCTGGTAAAATGTAAAAAAGAATTACTATAAAAGGGTTTCCTATAAATTGTGGTTCTAAATCTCTCATAGGTCACGTCTTTGTATATGTTAATATCAAGGAAATTGGTATCATACTCATGATATTGGAAAGTAAATTCCAAAAATGACGTAAAGGAACCCATGGTATCAACTAACTCTCAGCGTCCACTTGTGTCCCTTTCATGATAATAAAAATGTCGTCTTGGTACCGTGTATACCATACTATCAAATTATTAAACAAAGGATGGGAAAATAAAAAAGCATGTTCCCAAAATGCCATTACAGAATTAGCAAAGCTCCCCCCACAGGGGGAGCCCATGGCAATACCTGATTTCTGGCAAAACAATTGCTTTTTGAATATAAAGTAGTTGTTACTTAAAACAATATCTAACAAGGCAATAATCACATCAATATCCAATCCTGGGACTTGTTTCATAAGTAAAAACTCTCTTACCCATTCTAAGCTTAACTGCTGTGGAATGACTGTATATAAGTCCTTAATATCCACAGTCAAAAACCCATAATTTTCATCAAAAGGAATAGTATTCAAATGATGTAACACATGCCATGAATCACGGCAAATCTGAGTTTCTGTTCTCAGTACTTCCTTTAATTTGCCATCCACCCACTTGGCACAGGCATATGTGATGGAATTACGTCCATCAATAATAGGCCTAAGAGGAGGATTATTCATGTCTTTATGAAGTTTAGGTATTCCAAAAATAACAGGAATTAGGGGAACAGGCATTGACAAATAATGATATGTTTCTAAGGAAATACTCCCTTCAATGAATAAATCACTCAAAAAATCTTTAATGCGTTGGTAAGCTTGGTTGAGTTTGTTTATAGAAACCTTGTCATAGTTCAAAGATGAGAGCATCTTGAACACCCTACAATCATAATCTGCATCATGCATAAAAATGGCACCACCACCCTTATCGGGTTGCATGACCCAAATGTCGCATGTCTTAACAAATTCAATAAGTTCCCTGTCATCTTTGGAAATATTGTCATGCTGTTTACATTTATTATAAAAATACTCATCAGAAATGAGAGACCGAAAAGACATTTCAGTTAATTTATCAAATAATGCTAAATTGTTATTTAAGGGAGGATTAAAAATAATTGCTACACGCTCATCAGATACCACATAGCTTGAATTGCCAAACATAACATTCAAGTTCAACTTACGTGTGAAAATTTTTAAATCACACAAAATTTGTGCCAAATTTGGCCTTGTACTAGGTACAAAGTTGAACCCTTTAGTTAGCAATTCTACTAAGCCTAAGGGAATGACTTCCGAGGTAAAATTAAACACATTAAAGTCACATTTAGAACTTTGCAAAATAGTTAAATATCCAGAAACATCTCCGTTGGTTACCTCCTGCGCCGATTGTTTTTTCTGCGCTGTGAATATTGGCCACGATTGGTATTCGGTCTGAGAGGGGCTGGTTTGTTGTAGTTCTTTTGAAAACCCCGATTGTTCTCATTGTGACCCATTTGCTGTTTTTTATTAGATATCCTCTCACTACGCCGAGGCTCAACATTGAACCCAGCGTTTGAGTCATTATTATTGAATTCTTCTTCTTGCGTGATGTCATCCAAAGGAGACAGTTCACCCCTGTTTGTTGCCATGGCACCCAAACCTACTGATATGTTGTTACCTACATCTCCGAATTTAGTTGGTGGATCGGGGTAGGCTCGATTTTGCTCATATGCAAGTATATCATGACTCATTTTGCATTTTTTAGTTTCAGAAATTTTAATTAAAAGAGAGTCAATACTTGCAAAGATTCTTTTATAGTCATATTGATAACGCCCAAAATCACTGTCAGTAGTAATAGTGTTGTCCAAAGCATCTAGCTGATGTTTCATGTCATCCATTTGCTTGTTATATTGAGCAATTAATATTCCTAAAAAGTCCAACCCTTGTTTGTTGAAAAATTGAATTAATTGTAGGTGAAACTCTGAGTTCTTAACTACACCTGATGGGTATTTGTATTGACGTAGCCCTTTAGGGACTATGTTTAACTTGATGTATTCCTGAAAATATAACACCTCGATTTGTAATTTTTTATATTTCAAAAGCATATCATCAAATTGTTTTAGCCTTTGAACAATATTGCAGGAATCTTCCCGGTGTTGATTAACTTGAGGCTGCACACCAGGATCTATGGAAAAAATATTGTTTGGCGTATTCATAAAATCGGCTAAATTAGGCAAAGACCTAGAGTTACCTGCTGGAGAACCATCCTGGTTAGATGAATTATTTCTGTTTGAAACCAAAGAAGTATTAACGTTGTTATCAAGTGGTTGTGTAGTAACCCCCGGTACATCCCTTGGTATAGCCAAAGCTGGAACAGATGTACCAGGACCAGGTAAACCCGAACAAGGAATGTTAAAGGTAACTCCAGGTTTGGGTCGAACAACGGCCGTCGCATCTCCATCCTGGTCGGACATTCTCCTTGCCAGGTCGTCGACTCGTTGAGTTAATTGCTGAATGAGTGCTGTCAAATTGCCAATAGGGTCAGCTTCCCGGCTGGAAGCTTCTGGGCTGTTTGGACTCGAGTTAAACATGGATTGAGACTGCAGATTACTTCTACTTTCAGCCATGAAAAAACAAAGGAAACCACAAACAGGATAACAAAAAAAGGGGAGAAAACCGCTGCCAAAAATCCACGAATATCAACCAAGTTTAGTTTATTGTAAGCGCTTTCATGCATCTATGGTAGATGCACTTTTTCAGACAAAAACATGCAGCCAACAACCAGAATATATAATAGAACCAATCAATTAATTAATTAGCTAATTAGCTACTTAATATAATAAACATTAAACATTTTTTAAAAAAAAAATTTTTTAAAAGGTTTTGCAAAAGTTTTAAAAAACTCAGTACACCCTACTGGTTTAAATTATTAACAACAGCACTATTAACCAAATACAAATACATTGTATAGTTTGTTTATAGCAGGGGACCACCAGATTGGCTTCCTTTTTTTTGGAGAAGAGCATCTTGGTTCTATTTGGGATGACATGGTTCATACACGAGTGGATGTGCTCATACAGTGCCTTAGTGTAGGATTCTGCAGTCAAACTTTCAGATCCCATCTGTATGGGTGTCATGAAGTTTGTCACTTCTAACGTCAGTAGCATGAATTTGGCTTTGGAGAAGATTTTTAAGGACGTTTCCTTACTGGGGGGTGGGGGTGGGATGTGGATGTCAAGGGTGATTTGCTTATGGTCAGACCTGACCAATGAGGGGGTGACCACTGGTGAGGAGCAGCTATCTCCCATGTTGGTAATGACCAGGTCTAGGATATTGGAGCCCCTGGTGGGACAATGGATTAGTTGATCCAGGGCATTGGAATTTATGAATTCCAAGAACCGTTGGGAAAAGGAGTTGGTACCTGAGTAGTTTTCCCAGTTAATGGCAGGGTAGTTGAAATCACCCAGTATTAGGGTGTTTGGTTGTATCTTAATATTTTCCAGTATGTTTAGAAAGGTGTAGTGAGAATCTTGGTGCATGGTGGGAGATTTGTAGCAAGCTACAATTTGGATTGCAGTCTTACCTAGTGTTAGTTGCACCTGGAGAATTTCAGATGCATTGTGTTGGGCAACTAGCCTGAAGATGTGAATATCCTTGGTGAATATGGACACTCCTCCACCTTTAGTGTTTCGGTTTTGATTTTCTGTCCGAAAAGTGTGGTAAGAGTTGTAGCCTGGTATTGCAGGGGTGCTCTCTGGAGCTTTGAACCAGGTCTCAGTTGCTGCACAGATATTGATGTTCTCCATTTTTAGGAGTGCCTCGAGAGAGTGCATTTTGAGGTTTAGACTTCTAGCATTGAGTAGCATTACCTTCAGATTTTGCATGATTGTATCTGTTACGGTGGTGGTTTTATCCTTTGAACCTTGCCTAAAAAAGGCTCTATAGGGGTGGCAAGAGCTTTAGCCAATAACCTGAATCCCAGGGGTGACAGGTGCAGACCATCTCTGGCAAAGTATCATAGTTTATCAATCATGTCTTCCCAGGCAGACAGATACTGGATCCCCTTTGAATGACACCAGAAGCTTAGCCAATTGTTGAAGTCAATCATTTTGTCCTTATACTGTGATATCATTCTGGGCGAAGGCAGGATGCTATTCAGGGCTAGGGTCATACCTGCCTGGGCCACATGATCCAAGAGCTCTTCCATGTCTCTTTTCATGTAGTCCAGGGAGGTATGTCTCAAGTCATTCACTCCAGCATGGACAATGACAGAGTCATATTTGTACTTGTTGTGGAGTGATCTGAGTTCATACATTATGTGGCAGATCCTGGCACCTGACAGACAGATGACTGTAATTTTCTCCCTGTTCAGCCTGGTGAGTGGGACATCAGTGTGCCTGACTATAGAGTTACCCATGACTAAAGTGTTAGGTACATTGTCTTGCCTTAGGGGCTGTTGTTGGGTGGCACACTGGTGTTGTGTGCTATGTGTCACTTTGGTTGTGACTGGTGTTTGTGTTTCAGCTTCGAAGGTCCTTGTTGTTTGGGCAGGTTAATGTTAAGGGTCTCTGCATATGTGGGTTTAGTGTTACTATGTGTGGCTGTTGATAGTGTGGGTTTTGAAGGGTTATGAGTTGTTTGAGGTGTAGTGCAGGTGTTAACCTTCTCCTCTTGACTGTCTAGCACAATCTTGGCTGGAGAGAGCTTTGCTTCCAGTTTGGCTATGTTAAGTGCATCTCTCACGTGTTGTGAGTTCAAATGGAGCCGAAGGGCAGAGGGTCAGTGCAAATGTGGATACAACTGTTAGCGCTGAAGAGTCGAATAGTAATGCTCAAGGGCATTATGAATGGATGGACAATACGTTTTCATTTGGGTTTGAAAGAAGGCAAGAAAATGTTCCCCAAACTGGAGATTCTTCTATAATAGATAAAATAAAAGTGTTTGAGAAGAAATTAATTTCATATAAAAAACAACAAATGGAAATTTCATATTTGCAGAAAAACATTGACTTGGAAATTGTTCCCCGTTGTCTTAGATTGTGGAAATTTCCCAATGGAGTTGAAGGTAACATTGATTTATTGACGGAATTACATGCATTATTTGATAAAACAGGGTTGCAGATGATGAGACTGATGGTTAAGTCAAATATGCAAGCAGCGGAGAAAGCAGCTAAAGAATTAGATGAATTAAATCAGTCCATCAGAAATGACATTCAGTTTAATGTAAATCAAACTATGTTCAACTGTGTTTTTACAAATGTAACATCCATTTGTAATACTATTTTCATACGAAAATCAAACAAAATAGAGAGAGATATAAATGAGTATGCCTCTCAGAGGGTGTACCCTATGTCAGCGGGAAATATGGTTTTGGAGGAGTTGTCCAATCAGAATGCCAATACGAGGGAGAAACCTATGTCAGATGCCGATGGCTATAAAGCGAATAGGCAGCGGATGGAGTCCCTTTCAGGTGAGGACAACATAAGGCGTTCAAAATGACTAAAGGGAAAGGAGCAACAGTCTCGTTTTTTACCGAGAGGCACTCAGGACTTCAACAAACAGGGTGCGCGACCGAAAACCAACTCCAATGCGAGGAGTAAGAGCCGACAGTGGAGGAATTAATGAATTTGGCTCTAAAGCTGCTTTATCCTGTTAACACTGAGGTAACAGTTTTGGACTCTTCAGATGGGGTAACAAGTCTGCCTGTTTACTTAAGTAAGGAAAAGTTTGAAACTGGTAATGCAATCTCTGAAGTTGTTCAAATGGAGGACAAAATTAAAAGGGATGTTTCCATACTTGATTTAGGACGGACATTTGGGACTAATGATGTCAGTGTTTTGAACAACAGTAATGAAGGTAACATTGTATATATTTGTGGGGGTAGTGAGGAAGGGTTGTTAAATGAATTGAAACCATGGGTTGTGTTTAATAAAGCACGTGATTTTAAAGTATATAACTATTCAGATAGAATAGTTAAAACTGAACATGTCGACATTCTTGCAAAAGGGTTTACTTTTGTGCCCTTTAGAAGGGCAAGGTTGGATGACACGCTTATCGATCTGAAAAGTTATATGAGGAAATTAAACTTTAGGGTGTGGTTTAATTCCTTGGATGTTATGGATAATAAGGACATGGGATTAAGGAGACCCAGTGTGTTTAACCCCCCATTAAACAATGTTTTAAATTATTTGAAAGCAAATGTGAAAAAGATATACCAAAAGTGTTAGCATCAAAATTTCAAAATAACACTATTAATTTGACTAAAAATGAAGAAACTATGTTATTTGATTTAGTGCAGGATCCTAATATATGTCTAATGAAACCTGATAAGGGGAACGGTATTGTTATAATGAATTTAACTGATTATTTAGATGGGATCAAGTCACGATTGTTAGATTGGTCCTATGTTGAAAGTTCATTGAATGAAATTCATATAATGTATAGGAAAATTGATCTGCTTATGGATGATATGTTGTTCCAAGGTCAAATTAATGAGGATGAGCACACTTATATGGTGAACAAGTAGCCTGCAGTTTCACGTTTTTTTGGAATTCCCAAGATTCATAAAGGGCTGATAAACCCACATTTTAGACCAATTGTAGATAGAAAATGTTCAAAAACCTGTTTTATTGGGAAAGTTTTGGATCAGAAACTGCAAGGGGGTTTAAAAAGTTTTCCTTACATATGTAAGGATTCTTGGGAATTCCTTGATAAAGTAGGTAAAATCAATGTGAACGGTGTATGTATTTTAGTTACAATAGATGTGGTAAGCCTTTTTACTGTGATACCACATGAAGAGGGGTTGTTGTGGCTGGAAGCACAGTTACTAAAAACTGGGGTTTTTGATCAGGATGACATCAATGTATATGTAACCCTTATGGAGGTTGTGCTTCAAAATAATTATTTGAGTTTTGAAAGCCATTATTATAGGCAGAAGACGGGGGTAGCAATGGGGGCAGCGTGCGCCCCATCTTTGCGAATTATATTATGGCATATTGGGAACAACATGTTGTATTTAATAGTGCATTCATGAGCAACATAATATACTATACTAGATTTTTAGATGATTTAGTTATTTTGTGGAACGGTACAGAAGATGAATTGGAACTATTTTATATTTATATTAATAATACAGTTCCTTTTTTAAAATTTACACATAATCATAGTTTCAAAAGTATAGCTTATTTGGACATTGATTTATCCATTACTAAGGATAGGGCATTAAGCTCTAGAATTCATAGGAAACAGACTTTTTCCAATTCATATTTGGAATATACAAGTGCACATCCTCCCTTTCAAAAAAAGTCCATAATTAATGGACAATTGGTCAGAGCAGCCAGGATGGTCAGCGCAGATTCAATTTTCCTGGAAGAGGTCAAATTTATTTTGGACATGTTTAAAGCAAGGGGTTACACTGTTGATTTATTGAGAGATGTTAGTAATGAAGTTATTGAGAAGAGATATAAAGGTTTTTATAAACCAATTTTGATTCATGGAAATGAAACAAGTAATGTGACTAGGTTAAACTTTGATTTTAAAACCCAAGTTGGATTTATTGTATGTTATAATCGTGATGTGCATAAGATAGTGGAAGTTATTTATAACAACTGGGATATATTAAATTTTGAGAATAATATAGCCCAGAAGGTAGGGGAAAAACCCTTGGTTATATATAAGAGGGATAGGTCCTTTACGGATATTTTTGAGAGGAATAAACATCAGTATGGTGGGGGTACATGTAGGGCTAAAGGAAATTTTAAGTGTCAGCATTGCAGTTTTTGTCCTTACATATTGGAGACAGGAGAAAAGTTTGAACTAAATGGAAGAACTTTGAATTTGTACGGCCATTATAATTTTGTTACAGCCAATGCAGTTTATCTGGCCAAGTGCACAAAATGTCCAACATTTTATGTGGGGAAAACGCTAAGGCTATTTAAAAATAGAATTAGTGAACATTTATTGGACATTAAAGATAAAAAACAAACAAATGCACTGGCCCGACATATTCTAGAATATAATGACCATAGTTTTAAGTTTTTAGTGATACAACAGATGCCTAAGGATTCACAGGGAAGAGTTTTGGATGTCCATTTGGACATCTGTGAATTGAGATGGCAACTTTGATTGAATGCAGCCAATTTTCCAGGAATTAATGAAGCAATTTTGATATCAAGTGTACTTAAATTGAAGCATATTTTAGGTTAATATTAAAACTATTGATTATTTTTATAAATATTGTATTTTGTTAAATAAATTGTAATGAGCTACAGTTTTAAGTTTGTATCAAGCTAATACTGTTTTTACATTACATTATAATGAACCGATGAGGTCTCTTTAAGATTTTATTAAGTGTAATTGGGGTCATTATAAAAGGCTGGGTTATGTGTTGACAGATGTCTTGATTTTAAACATTTGTTCTAAGGAAGTCCCTTATCTGTACAGGGAAGAAAGCACTTAACAATTTTGGATTAAATTTCTTCATTCTTCAGTTGTTTGGATTCCTGGCTGTTCATTTCTTCAGTTATTGAGTTTCTTACTTTCTACATTTGGTAGTGCAGGTGTTAACCTTCTCCTCTTGACTGTCTAGCACAATCTTGGCCAGAGAGAGCTTTGCTTCCAGTTTGGCTATGTAAGTGCATCTTTCGCAGGTTGTAGTGTTGGGTGGTAGGAGGAGAGGATTGTCTGTGTACATGAGGCAGTTGCCGTATTGCCCCAGTATGCTCAGATTCACCAGGTGGACAGAAAAATTACCGGAAGTTGACCCTTGGACATGTCTGTTTAGGTCCTTTTTTTGTAAAGTTTACCTTTGCAAGGTAGTTTGCAATTATAGGCTTAGTGCCTATGATTAATTTCTCCTTATTGACAAGCAGAGTTGAGTGCTTGTATCAGTTTCAGGCTTCCTAGTGCTTTCCAGCAGGTTCTAGAGGAAGTGCGTGTCACAGAGGTTCAGATTTTAGTGCTACTACTGAGAAACCAGCTAGTTCTAAGGGAAAATTTGAAGAGCAGACTTTCAGAGTTGGAATGTATGGTGGCTTGCCTTATGGGTTTAGAGGTAGAGGCTCTATGAGATATAGCTCTATGTGTTGATATGGGTGTTTTGAAAGAGCGCATTTGGGACTACTGAGGGTATTTGTTGTGTGTGCTTTGTCTAAGAGGTCTTTGTGGTTTAGGAAGGTTACATTTAAGTGCCTCAGTGTATGTGGGTTGATATGTCTGCTTTGAATTGTGTGTGAGGGTGCAGCATGTGTACTACTGACAACTTTATTGACATTAGGAGTACTTTTATGTGAGAGCTTTGCCTCCAGTGACATTGTATAAATACATCTCTCACATACCATATCAGTTTGTTTGAGAATTAATTGGTTGTCAGTAGACATGAGGCAATTTCTACATTGCCTCAGAATGCCTATATCCACCAAGCTGTTAATGGAGAAAGTGGGAAAGTTAATTTCCATGGTAACACACCCTTTTTTTTTGATTAGACAGTTGGAGTGGGAACATCAGTCAATGTCAGGAGTATCCATTTTTCAACTATGGGGACAGTGTTTGTCCCTGCAAACTAGTTGTCTTGTGTGCAACTAGGTATTGGAGAAAATTTGCTTGTGCTTTTACAGGAAAAATATCACTTAAGTTGTCTGAGTCTGTACAGAGCACTGCCATACACTTGAGAGGAAACTAATAAGTAGACCCTGAAAATTTAAGGATGAGGTATTTAGGCAGATATTCTGAAGTTATAAACAAACAAGCAGTATTTACTGAAAGCAAAGAATTAGTTTGTCAAGACTGATGAAAAGAAGGGAGTTGCATGAATGGCTACGGCCTGGCTACTACTAATGCTGGTCTCACCACAGCTTCAGTCTGTTGGGATACAATACTCCTTTGCTTCTTCTCTCACCAGAAGCAAAATGTTAGCATCAATCCCAAGATAAGAAACAGGCCACAGCCTGTTTGGTAATTCACAGGGTTTACTATCAAAATCGTGGCATTCAAAACCATGAACTTTGATATCCTCAACGCATTTCATTGCCTCATGAATATTAATAAGGTCAGATAATTGACGCATACCATCAACAGTCCATTTTTTATCTTAATGCCGACAGTTGCTGTTTACAGACATGCTACATTTCTCTGCCCTGCTGATGATCTTCTGAACTGCTATTCGCTTGACTGTCGACATACCAACAGTCGCTCCTACCATGTTCGAACTGGAGCAGGATGTTCAACTGTTTTTCAAGATTTTGATTGTAAACCGATCCACAGACTTGTCCTAGATGATGCAAGGATCTGTAGGCTTGTTGTAGCCTTTTTCTGGTAGATGCCTTGAATAGCAACCAGACCAATCAAGAACGCTAAGCACAGACACTGACTGTCCAACCAGAAACACTCAGGAATCAATGTACTCTGCTCCTACTCTCACCAGGATCAGAATATAAGCACAGATTCCAAGCTGTCACCTATAAAGCAGTTAAGCTTTCTGGTGATCAGCAGTCTCCAGTGAAATAATGTCCCTGTGCACCTTCTCTCACCAGGAGAAAACAGAAGCACTAATCCCAAGATGACTACTTAGATGCACAATGTGGGTTCTCCAATAACTGGTGATCTTGCATTAGATGTTTAGAGGTAAAACAAAAAAATGGATTAATATCCTAAACACTGGAGTGTGCACTAAGCAGTTAGATGTGAAAGGGGGTGACTTCAGTTTTAGCTGCCTAAGTGCAGAGCCACTAATTTTAAAAGAGCAAGATACATTGAAAGGGGGTGGGCACGTTTGTATTCTGGTTCTACGGAATACAGTGGGATGACCAATAAATGTAAATAGTTGAAGGGAAAAAATTTCACAAAATGATAATTTTGTGCTTACTCATACAAGCCAGTGAAAGAGGAGAGGGAAGGAGATATGTGGTTAAATTAACATAAGGGGCAGGCAGCTAGAAATACAGTTGTGTTTAAGAACACAACAGCAACAGGGTAGGAAGGTAGGAAAAAATTTCTGTCTGACTCACAAGAAGCACGGTTGTGGTCTCTTTCCACGTTTTAATATGCAATTAAAAGCAGAATACAAGTAAAACTCAGTGGAAAAGAAAACAAATCACAGTTAACAAAATAGAAAAAGACAATAAAGTAAAACAAAATACAAGAAATCAAAAGCAAACTAACCTTTCCCTCACAGCAAGCTGTGGCAGAGTCTGGGTGAGCTTTTTCAAGGGTATGGCATCCTGATCCAAGGAAGTTGTAATACCACTTTACTCTGCACTTATCAGACCCATCATTTAGTACAATGCCCACATCAGTATGTACCTGACCAGGCATTTATAACATTTGGAATGCCCACAGAGGTTCCTCAACCAGAGAATCCAGGGTATTAAAAAACTGTCCTACACAGATTGCCTTAAGGTCCTAACTCTGTATTCAATCTCTTACAGTTTACTGACAGATAATCTAAGCTTGGCATATAAGGCATCCTCAGATCCAGCCCTGATGAACCTTTAGCTCATTTGCAAAACTACAGCACTAGAAACAGTAGAGCTAAGGATTTAAACTTTGCTTGCATCATAAACAGAACATGTTGACGAGACTGATATGTGTCTCAAAGGATCCCTGCTGTATGGAATAGGCTCCCAAGCCATGTGAAGTTGAGGTCATCCCTGGCCCTATTCAAAAGTAGCCTTGACCATTGGATGGGAAATCATAAATTCATCCGGTCTGGCCATCATGTCTCTAACAGAGAGAAGCAGACAGTAATTAAAATAATACCTGACATACCCCCCCCCCAAATCCATTAGCTATCTCTAAACTAGCATAACCCACCTTATAGGCAGTGAAGGTACATGCGGACACAAATGGGTTGAGTTGCACAGCTGGGCTTATAAAGGCCCTGGTGGTCATTAACCTAATATAAACCTATGAATCTATGAACATTCTGTTAAACAGTTAACCAACTGACTAAATAAATGGCAATAATCCAGCTCCAGACAAGTGACAAGTGGAGTACCTCAGGGTTCAGTCCTGAGACCGCTCTTGTTTGGCATCTACTTCTCTGAAGTACAGGCCAAAACTAAGGGACTTTGGCTAAAAAGTTTGTAGATGACTGCAAACTGAGAACCATTATTGAATCCCCAAATGATGTGGATATTCTACAAAAGGGCCTTACAGAAGCTTGGTGCCAGAGCCATGGGCTCAAGCTTAATGCCAAGAAATGTATAGTTATCCCCTTTGGGAAAAAACATGTACTCATGAATTACCACATAGGTGGCAGTACACTAAACACCGAAAGTGTAATGAGAGACTTAGGGACACAGGTGGACAGTGGTCTCACCTTCGATAACCACATCACCACAACAGTCAGGAAAACCTTCTATGTGGCACACCTCATCACTAAAGGCTTTTCATCCAGAAAAAAAGGAGGTCATTGTCCCACTGTACTCATCCTTCATTAGACCCATTATAGAGTACAATGCCCCATTTGGCATGCACCTCACAAGACATCTGCAACAGCTGGAAAGGAAGCAGAAATACCTCACTAAAAGAATTACAGGCCTAAAGCAGATGCCCTATGCTGACTATTTAAAAAAACTCCAGCTAAGCTTTGTGGCATATCGTCTACTCAGAGGTGATCTATGCTTAACATATGAGGCCATGTCAAAGCCTGAGCTTTTAGACATGCTCGACTTAAAGAAATCCCAATCCCTCAGAGCCACACGGTCCAGGAATCTAAACCATGTCATCACAATGAACAAAACATGCTGGAGAGATAGGTTCCTGACCCAGAGACTCCCCATATTCTGGAATAGACTTCCCATACAGATCAAGCAGAGCGCCTCCTTGGCCCTCTTCAAAAGGAACCTTGACAATTGGGTGGGAGATAGGGAATTCATCCCGGGGATCATGTCAGTCGCCCTGCTAGACAGGGGTCCAGGGAAGTAAATATTGTGGGAAGAAATATCCAGGGAATTGTTATGGCTATGCTTGTATAAGCCCTAGGGCCAATAGGCTAGTACCAACCTATGAACCTATAATAGTAACTTCCCTGTGCGAAATTCATGCCTCCCACCCACATGTGATGTACAGTTAGGAGGAAGGTGACAATTCAGCTTCACCCAAGCAAAGCAGGTGGAATCTAACGAAATAAAATAGTTGTATACCCATAATCCAAAGCAAGTACACACAACTTGTCAAAGCTCTGTCATGTATTATGTTCAGAGTTGGATCATGGTCAAATGGGGCCCTTGGCGGTAATGGACTGTCCTCCTCTCCCCCATTACTTGGCTGTCTCACCCCAATTATCATACAACACTTTTCAAAACTATTAATGTGCATGCTGTTTTCTTCTTTTGTTTTAAATTGATCCCAGAGATTTGGATTTAATTTAAAACGTATTTCAAATTTTACAGCAAAAAAACTGGCAGCCATTTGCTAAACCAAACCAAAAAAATCTCATACTAAAAACAGACTTCATATGAGCAACAGTAAACCATTCTTCCCTTCACACTAAAATGCATTCAGAATGTATCTGGCAACCCATTAAACTACAAGAGACAAGCTGAGATTCATAGTCAAATACCATATTGTGAAACACTGATTGACAACTAAGTGACAGGTGCAAGAATTCAAAAGACAAATGTGTAATGCATTTGCTAACAGCCTGGGATAGCCCAGTGGATGTGTGTCCCTTTTCAGGAAAAGCCCATGAGCACTGTTTGGTGATGGAACCTGAGTCACAGCGAAGACAAAGGAAGGCTGATGGAATCAAACCCTGCACTACAGGAAGCAGCTGATTAACTGTGTATAGCCTTACTCATCTGCACTAAATGCCAAGCAAACTGCTGTAGATCAAGCACAGTACATTTCACACCCCGTGCCTGAAAAATGCTAAATTAAAACGTATTAATAGTTAAAATATTAACATTAAATGCTTAAACTTCATGATGTGCAGTGTATTCACAGCCAAATAATAAACACACTCTCAACACCCAAGTAAATGAGGAAACTGAGGGTCATACATAAAGGACATGAAGCATGCCACGATGCTTCTGTTCACAGCATAACTACTCTGGGATGCAGGAACCAAGTATTCATACACACACACACACACACACACACACACACACACACACACACATGCCAGTTACTGCTACTTATCTGAGGTGTGTGGCTATATAGCTGCATGAGATCAAGTGAATGATTACATTCTAAGTAATGGCCCAGAAATATATTTCATCTTGGTGCTATCGGAACCATATAGTGCAACCTATTGCAACTCCATTTCTGCCTTCCCAACTTCTTAGCTTGTGAATTAGATACAAAGATAAAATCAGAATCATATTTTAAATAACTTGCTAGAATAACAAACTTTGCATTAGCAAGCATTTTCCAAAATCATAGAAGTAAAAGGAAATATTAAGTCTCATTGGGGATTCAAACCCAAACCCTCCCACATACTGTGCGGACAACACTGCCACTGTTCCCACAAGAGTCTCAGGGCAAGTGATAGTGAGTTTTTTCCTTCCATCTAAAGCACCCCACCACCACCTCCACCAAGCATGCCTGGAGGACTTGGGTTCGGTACCAGACAAGAGCTGATATTTTCCTTTCACATATGTGATTCTAGCAATGCCTGAACAGAAAGCTTGTGTGTGTGTGTGTGTGTGTGTGTGTGTGTGTGTGTGTGTGTGTGTGTGTGTGTGTGTGTGTGTGTGTGTGTGTGTGTGTGCTTAACCAAACATTTTCTGAATGCCTCACAATGAAGCATTTTCTAAAGGATACAAAGTTTCAAATTCACATGCCAGTTATTATTCAGTGAATGTAATCCTCAACAAGTTGCACAAAGCCGCAAATTTTACAAGGGACAGACCAAAATACCTCCGAACTTCTTTGGTCAAGAATTCTAAACAATGCCAAAAAGTAATCGTTGGCTCAGACAGGAACAAATGTTAATCCTTATTTTATTAATTTTTTAGCTATGTAAACCCATTGGACAAAGTGTCCTTTTCAGGCATGACCTGGGAGCACTGAATAAATGACTTACTCAAAGTCATAGAGTGTGAAGACGAAGGATTCATACCCTGTACTCCTGACTACAGACAGGAGATTGTTAACATCTCCGAACCATAAATGCCAGACAACTGATCCGAACTATTTGTTGGTTACCACAAAATGCCTACAATTCTATACAAACCAGTAGTAAAATACATTTGTTTATTTAACTCTGTTTCTACATAAAAGATAGTTACCTTTAAGATAATGTGCATTTTTTTAACTATTTCTTTTTTACTGTAATTATGGTCTTATCGTGTAATGTGGGCTTTCTGATCCTAAAATATTCAGCTTTTGCCTTGGTTATTTCAGTGGACCTATATTTATTAACTTTAATAAAGTTATGTTTACATGGACTGTATGATGAGCAGCTGTATAATTACTTCCTGAGTCCATTCTGTTCAGGCAGCACCTTCTGATGATGTCGTAAAGGGGATTCAGCTTGTTGCTCAGTACCCCAAAGTACTGAGTTGAAGGGAATCTTTCTATGGTAGGTATATGTGATGAGATTTCATAACATTTTATGTTAATAAATCTCATTACCCATTTTTATTTGTTAGCATAGCCTGAACTAAGCACACGTGCAGTCCCAGTATTTCCCTTTGACTGCTGAAAACCTGCAGCTCTACCTGTATGTGAATCTTGGAACTGAATACACTCTGGCTTACTTTTGCATTACCAAGATCTATTTACACATGGAGTTTCTACTTTTGTGAGAAGTCCATTCACTTCAGAGAAAAAAAGTTTTTATTCCAGCATTAATCCAGTCAATGTATAACACATACGCACATACTTTACAACAGACTGTCACCTCACATTTCTCTAGTTTTCTAAATGATCTTTTTATTGTACACTATGAGGACATGCAGATGGTTGGTTACAGTTTTATCTTCTGTCAGAATATTACCTGCTAATTCCTCTAAGTATCAAGACATATTCTGCTTGCATACTAGAGGTCTGATGAATGACTTTTCTCTGAGTTTTGTACTGGCTTTATGCTGCCATACATTTCTGGGAGATTTTATGAAAGAGACTTTAGTTTATATCTGTCATAGTGGAAGTTTGTACTCTGTGCCGGGGTAAAAACTTGGCTGAGAGAAAGAACTATTACCTGTTTTACTTTACTGCAACCACTCATTAGTGCAAGACTTGAGATAGAGAGATGGAACCTTTACCTAATTCTCTATATTTGCATAGCAGTGCAAGAATTAAGAGTTAGAGAAGGACCTGTTACCCGTTTTTGGCATTGCTGGTATTTGCTGCTAAGGGACTTGAGAACTGTTACACATTTTGTTTGCACTATAGCAAGTCACAAGAAGAAAGGAACTGCATGCAAAATTAGTTGCTCTCCAGCTCACAACTGGGAAATACAATAAAGCAAAACTTACTTTATAGACTGTGACTACAGGGGCTCACTCCTGCAAGACTAAGAAAAGCTGAAAGAGAACTATGGTGGTCATGAGAACAGTGGCATATAATAAACTGTTGCAGTTGTTTGTTCCATATTTATATCCATTACTATTACCATTCTCACATTCTTCTGCTGAGTTCTTCCTAAAATAAGCATAATTCTTGTAGAAATTAAAGTATTGGTTGTGCCTACTTTTTTATAAAAGTCCCATGCCTGCTGACCATAAACTCTTTACTGAGATCATACTCATTCTATTCCCCTCACAGGGTGAGCACCAGTCACGTGACTGAGATCATACCCATTCTAGTTTCATCACAGGGTGAGCACCAATCATGTGACTGAGATCATGCCCATTCTAGTCTCATCACAGGGTGAGCACCAGTCACGTGACTGAGATCATGCCCATTCTAGTCTCATCACAGGGTGAGCACCAGTCATGTGACTGAGATCATAACCTTTCTCTTCCCATGACGGGGTGAGAACCAGTGACTTACAAGCATCATTCAGGGAGCCTTGTGGTTTGCTGTTCTCTTACCCTAACTCCATCCTCACAAATTGCTGAGCATGCTCTCCAGCACAAAAGCCTATATTATTTCTTCTGTTAGCATGTGCATTCCTGTACATGCTCCACGAAGGCAGCCATGATAGCCTGGCTTGGCATATCCACACACACATTTGTAGCACGTAGCATACCTTTCTTTCCAGTAACTCGTCTTCTGTCTCCAGTAAGTTATACTACTGCAGTGGGCCGGGTTGTCTGTCTCCCAGCATGGGCAAATTGGCATCAGACACTCATTCCCACTTCCTCTCCAAGATTTTTTTTTTCCAGCAATCAGGTTGTTCTTCTTCTTTCGGCTTTTCCCGGTTAGGGGTCACCACAGCGGATCACCTTGTCTGCTCATGATTGGCAGTGGAGTTTTACGGTGTCGAGTTGCCAGCCCAGCGCCCAACCTTCCGCAGAAGGCACACACAAGCACACACTCACACCTAGGGCCAATTTAGAGTATCCAATCCACCTGGGATCATGCCCATTCTAGTGGGAGGAAACCGGAGCACACGGAGGAAACCCACGCAACCACAGGGAGGACATGCAGACTCCGCACAGAAGGCACCCCAGCCGAGGATCGAACTGGAGAACCTCTTGCTGCGAGGCGGCAATGCTAACCACTGCACCACCGTGGCTGCCCCAGCAATCAGGTTGTTACTCAGTCCCAATTCATTTAGGATGCAGTTAGCAACTAATCATTATTCTCAGAAGAAATTACTACATTTTAATGCATTTTTCTAACATTTCAGGTTGTTTTACATGTTCCATTTTTTACAGACACACCTTCAAATTATGCCTTAAAAATTAAGCAATAATCTTTTAGCAATAGTAGAATATTCAGCATGACCCATTTAAGTTACTTGTTTAGAAAACAGTAATTTACTTGCTTTGTGGTTTCAGTTCCACAATATAACATACATTAATTTTCAGTGAATGGTGTTTCACCTGCAAAGCTTAGACAACAACAAATCCTTCCATTCAGGAAATCTTCTGCTTTGGTTATTGAAGGTAGCATGGAAATAGGGTAACTTTTACACAAATTTAGGTAGTGAGGTATTGTGTGTTTAGTCCGTCATGATGTTACAGCACAAAGTTGCAATTACAGGAAATACTTTTGGGGACTTTCTATAGCAACCAAGTTAAAAATAATAATAAACATAAAAATAGCATACAGGGCAGCCACAGTGGTGCAGCGGTAAGCTCTGCTGCCTCACAGCAAGAGGCTCTCCGGTTTGATCCTCGGCTGGGGTGCCTTCTGTGCAGAGTCTGCATGTCCTCCCTGTGGTCATGTGGGTTTCCTCTGGGTGCCTTGGTTTCCTCCCACATCCCAAAGACATGCTGTAGGTGGATTGGACACTCTAAATTGGCCCTTGGCATGAATACATGCGTGTATGTGCCTCTTGTGGAAGGATGGGTGCTGTGATGGCAACTCGACACCGTAAAACTCCACTGCCAATCATGAGTGGATAGGTGATCCCTTGTGCTGACCCCTAACTGAAAAAAGCCAAAAGAAGAAGAATAAACATAAAATAACATGCAATTCCATGAGATTCTTACTTACATTTGCTGCAAAAGGCAAGAAAATCCTTCTAATCTAAAACAAAAGAAAAAATCAAGTTCAGTGATGTGAAAAGGATTGTTAGAGTGGACCACATCAAGTAAAACCTCATATGTTTCTGCAGCCTCCAATATCATTCAAAATGAGATGACAATTCAGCAGCAAGATGCAGATTCTACAAAGGATGGGGCAGGCTGGTAGGAGGTCCTGAGCCATGATGCTAACTCTACCATAATCCCCTTTCTGTGGCATGCCCACCAGGGTGGTGTGGGCATTGCTCATCCAGGAACACTGCTTAGAAGATGTCATGCTATGCCTAGAACTGATAATGTGATTTCACAAGCACTCTATGTTAATGAATCAGAGTACCTATTTGTGGTATAATAGTACATTTCAGCCTGACCATAGACACAATAGCTATTCTTAGTATTCTAACACATTCCAACCTGACCCCAGACATGGTAACTATGTGTAGTATTCTAGCACATTCCAGCCTGACCACAGACATAGTAAATATTCATGGTAGTCCAGCACATTCCACTCTGACCACAGACACAGTGACTATTTGTGGTATTCTAGCACATTCCAGCTTGACCACAGACACAGTAACTATTTGTGGCATTCTACCACATTCCAGCCTGACCACAGACACAGTAAATATTCATGGTAGTCCAGCACATTCCACTCTGACCACAGACACAGTGACTATTTGTGGTATTCTAGCACATTCCAGCTTGACCACAGACACAGTAACTATTTGTGGCATTCTACCACATTCCAGCCTGATCACAGACACAATAACTATTTGTGGTATTCTAGCACATTCCAGCCTGACCATGAACACGGTAACTACTTGTAGGATTCTAGCATATTCCTGACACAGTAACTGTGGTATTCTAGCACATTCCAGCCTGACCATGGATATGGTAACTATTTGTGGTATTCTAGCACATTCCAGTATGACCACAGACACAGTAACTATTTGTGGTATTCTACTGCATTCAAGCCTGATCACAGACACAATAACTATTTGTGGTATTCTAGCACATTCCAGCCTGACCATGGACACTGTAACTATTTGTGGCATTCTAGCACATTTCCAACACAGTAACTATTTGTGGTATTCTAGCACATTCCAGCCTGACCATGGATACGGTAACTATTTGTGGTATTCTAGCACATTCCAGCCTGACCATGGACACGGTAACTATTTGTGGTATTCTACCACATTCCGGTATGACCACAGACACAGTAACTATTTGTGGTATTCTAGCACATTCCAGCCTTACCGCAGAGACAGTGGTATAGCCTTAACAGCACATAGATGTTGCTTGTTGCCAAGGAGTACTGTGCTAACAACATAGTAGTACCTGGAATAAGGGTCTATATCATATGAGTGAATCGCACAAATTGTGAACACTCATAATAGCGAACGTACCGGCCATCAAATTTCCTAACAACCCCACTAAATATATATTCCAACTCTGAGAACGCACTACAGTGAGGAAAGGGCAAATATCCCATTCTTCACTGTACTGCGATCTCAGAAAAAGCACTTCGAAGTCCGGTGCATTCGATATTATGAGCATTCGCAGTTTGTGTAATTTGCTCATATGATATAGATCCCCTGGAATAATACCACTACAAGAGCAAATACTGTCAGGCTTGCAGTATTATGGCTAAGAAGCAACAAGTGCTAAAATGTTTAGCTAATAATATTTCCTACAAGCTAGTAATAGTTTGATTTTAAACTCTTTCTTTGGATATAAAGATAAACTTATACAAAATATATCTAACAGGGGCACATACTCTGAAACAAAGCATCAGAAATAAATGGTGTGCCATCACTATGCCTGCCATAGGACTAGAGGTCTTACATGATAACTGCACTTCTACAGTATATAAACTAACTGAGATGTCTATACTGCCAACTGTCACTATGCCTGCTTTAGGATTAAAAGTCTTACATGATACGTACAATTTCACAGCATACATGTCAAGCAGTGCACCTCACTAACCCTTTTCAAGAGAAATCTTGATGAGTGGATGGGAAATAGAAAGTTCACCCCGGGATCACTCCAGTGGCTTTACATGATAGAGGCAGTAGGAACTAATGTCGGGCGGCATGATGTCAGGGCATTTCTATGGGCTAGGTGTGTAAAGGCAACAGGGCCGTTGGCCTAGTACACACCTATGAACGTAGGAACCTATATACCAGCAGAGCTGTCTTCACTGCCAGTCATCACTAGGCCTGGCATACAATTAAAGGTCTTACATGATAACTGCAGTTCTACAGCTTATACACCAGTGGAGCTGTCTCTACCGCCAACTTTGCTAAGGAACTCCACAGCAGGCTACAACCCCTTGAGCAGCATATGAATTGGTGTACAATGCTAATCTATGCTTACCGCAAAGCTCAATGTAGCAAGAGGCACAATTGTTATGGGGCCAGATGCATATTCATCAACAACAAGGAGGACTTCCAGGATTCCTCATTTGCATATGTTGGCATCGTGAAAGTCCTGTTTTAGAACAGCCTGTATTTAAACTATCATTTCAAGCTTGGCATAAATTATTTTGTAATTTGGCAAAAAACACAACATCACAAAAAGCAAAAGCAGCATCTTAAAATGCATCGCTCACTTTCCAAAGCATACCTTTCGCACTAAATTTGATTTCCACTTGCACTCCTCATTTTAAAATTGTAAATAATTTTGCAAAAATGAAGAGTGCTGTTTGCTTTTTTTTACTTTCACTTTTTACTCAGTTCTTCTCTGTAATTGCACCCCCAAAGTTATATTTATTTATTGATATTTGATTCCTGGGAAAGTACGACTGGTTAGGAACCCATTCTCAGTGGATTCCCAGGGAGAAAAGCTTCAAAGCATTATAAAACCATTTTAAGAACAATAAATTTACAATCTTCAACAATAATACAGAAACATCTACAGTTTAAATATACAAAACTAGGCATATTGTAAAAACATTGTTTAAGAATACCTACAAATTATATGACAATGATTTAATATTTAAAAAATGTTTAGCCAGTTTATCAAGAAATTAAAGGTAAGTTGGTATAATAAAAACAGGAATTGCCACATGAAATGAAATGAAAGGAAAAACAGCACCATGGCATATTTAGACAGAGTCAGGGGAGAGATCTAACTGAAGTAAGGAAGTGAGTAAAGTAGGTGCAGTGAGGAGGTGTCAGGTATGAGTAGGTACAGGTGTCAGGTATAAATAGGTACTTGTCCATATTTAAGGATATAGTTTATCCTGGGATTCATAGGTTCAAGAGTGAATACTAGACTAACTGCCCTGAAGGGCAATTTTAAGCTTAGCCAATAACCCAAACCCAGAATCAAACCTTATACATTGTGTATTATAAGGTGAAGACATTAACCATTCTGCCAAAACTACAAAAGCTTTGGTACAAAGCAACAAGCTCGTGGTAGTGGGTTGACAGGTAGTTACCAGGAATGAAGGCAAGTAGACTGTTAAGCAGAAAATGACTTGCTCTGGGTCACACAGCAGACAAGAGAAGACAGAGATAACCAATCCCTGTACCACAGAAAGTAGCTCGCTGACAGTTGACAGTCTTAATCCATCCCACTGACTGCCAGATCAAAAGATGCACCTACTCCTTGTCAGGGAATCAAACCCTGGTCTACCACGTGACAGGAAGAGATACTCATCACTATGCTAACAATGAAGACAATAACCTCTGCCATTCACAAAAATGAAGTATATGCAACATAGGTCTAGGTGTACAACAGGAAAACACTAGTACTGGTTGACATGGCTACTTCCATTAATTCATTCTACTGGTATTTCAGATGATGTTTTCACTTTTGTAGCTGAAAGCTATTTAGTATATTTTTCTCTGTACTGGATAAAGTCGAGCGATCAGTGAACGGATGCATTTTTCATGGCTGCATCTAGAGAAGATTAATGTCACTTCTTGACTGTTACCTGCAAAACTAGCCCAAAATGAAATACAGCCAAAACACAGATAAATAAATATTTATGTTCGGAGCATCTCCTGGCCTTCAGATGAATCAATGTTGTAAACTGAAGAGAGTCTCTTGCCTCTAAAGCTGCACTGTCCATGCCTTAGGTGGTTATGCTACTAACTAAATAGCAGGTGAAAAAGTCTTTTTTAGTTCTAGAATGTCTGATGTCAGGAGTCAAACTGAAAACCTATTGTGATGTCAGCCAATGAAGAAGACATAACAAGTGCTACATCACAATTTAGGCAACCTGATGGCAGACAATAAGAAAGATGTAAGGAGCACACCATCCATACCTCTCAACTGTCTAGATTTTTGCTGACTGTCCAGATTTTAACCTGATAGCTTGGTCTATTCATTATAAAATTTGGGGTTTTCTGGCAAATCACTGACAAATGAAGTCAGTAAATATTAATAATAATAATAACAATAAAGATAATAAAAACAATATGCATTTGAGGTTCAGACTTTATTGCCTTCAGAAACTGTGCCCAAAACAAATCCTGTTATCTGAGCAACTTTCGAAGCTTACAGTAGCTATATTTCAAACTTGTTGGTCCTCTCCTCCAAAACATAATTTCAGAGTTTATCAAGATTTCTCCACCAAAAAGATCTGGATCAGCAAATATACGGCAAAGCACTCCAATATGAATCATGCAATAAAAGCTACACAGAAAACCAATCAAGCAGTAGATATCTATACAGTGGGGTTACCCTGATAGGATGTAAGGGATTTATTAACCTCAACAGGACAGAAGATTTAGCACTGTTTTGAACAATATAGAGGAGTGCACTTACATCTATGCTGAGGCACAGCACCTTTGATTTGCAAATCCATTTCAAGAGGAAGAGAATATTACAGGTAGAAATCAGCAGTAAAGCACTGTGTTCTGGGCATGTTGATAGGTTGGTGCAAAAGGTTTAATTTTCAGGGGTTATTCTTGTCAATTTGTTGAATAAGTAGATTTCTCTTTCTACTCAGATGTTATGCCCGCACAGTGGTGAATCTGTTTGCAAAAACTAAAAAAAACCCTTCAAGAAATTAAGCCATTTACAGCATTTAGCTTGACTTCTTTTGAATTTGTAACTCAATGAGGAGTTTTCTTTTTGCTGTACTTTGAGAGGGACCAGTTTCATGTCTCCATGGTGCAATTGTCAGTGTGTTTGGCTGTTAACAGAACGGTTGGTGACTCGAGCCCACCCAGGGATAGTGCTTCTTGTCTGAACGTGGTTGCTAATGCTGAGGCCTCAGTCTGTAATCTCTTAATGAGCTGATTTCCATAGTCATCACCCCACCAGACCATATTTCGGGGTGCTTTTTAAAGGTCTTTCATCTCTTTACTGCACCACTGGCAAGAAAGGGGAAGTACCTTTTTCATCGGTATGAATGTTGGCCAACATGTGAAGCACTAAATGTAAATAAACGCTACACATGCTAATTATACCTGAACCACAGCAATGCCATCACTGCAGACTGGCGATGAGTCCCACAGCAGTGTCATCAGCACGTGTGTGACAGCCACAGCAAAGTCATTAGTGGAGAAAGAAAAGACATCTTTTGTACGGGTCTATATTACATAATCGAAGAGACACATCTTCGAATATGTAATCATCGACCCCTAAACACCGAAATGTGAAAACCGCGAATGGCCAAAACCGCAAATGTTTCCTAGGAAAAAAATTCAGTTGGCCATTCCTGGAGTTTACCCTTTACTCCAACGTAGAGCGATCTCAGAGTTGGTATATTTAGTTGGGGGGGGTGTGGGGGGCAAAGTCCCCCACTTAAATTACATTTGAAGTGTTTGTCTTGTTTCTATGGCCCCACAAATTTTTTCCCTAGGAAAAAATTCTCGGTTTTGGCCATTCGCAGTTTTTCCATTTCGGTTGATGATTACATATTTGAAGATGTGCCTCTTCGATTATGAAATATAGACACCTTTTGTACTCCCCATGGAAGGCAAATGGCAGTAGAGCAATATTTTGATCAAATGCAGTGCCAGAGATAAAGGAGCGTAGTAATGAGAGCAATCGATAAACAGCGTCCAACCGGCTGTGCTAGCAGGAAGCCATTCTAATCCTCAGTAAAGCCAGCTGAAGAAAAGCACTTATACAAAGCGGCAAGCTCCTGGCAGTAGACTGATAGGTAGTCACTAGGCATGAAGTCAAGGAGACTGTTAAACAGCCAATTACTTGCTCTGGGTCACGCTGCAGACAAGAGAAGACAGAGAAGATCAACCCTGTACCATAGAAAGTAACTAGCTGACAGTTCACAGTCTTAATCCATCCCACTGCCAGATCAAAACATGCACCTACTCCCCATCAGGGACTCAAACCCTGTTCTCCCAGCTGATAGGTGGTGATATTCACCACTATATTAATGAGGAAGATAGTCACTTCTGCCACCAACAAAAGTAAAATATATGCAACATAGGCCTTGGTGTACAATGAAAAAACACTAGTACTGGTTCACATGGCTACTTCTGTTAATTCCTTCTACTGGTATTTCAGATGATGTTTTCACTTTTTCAGCTGATATCTAGTTAGCATATTTTTCTCTATACTGGATAAAGTCATGAGACTGGCGAACGGATGCATTTTTCATACCTGCATGTAGAGAAGAGTCGTCTCACTTCTTGACTATCACCTGCAAAACTAAACCAAAATGAGAGACAGCCCAAAAGGCAGAGAAATAAATGTTTTATGTTTGGAGCATCTCTTGGCCTTCAGATGAATGAATGTTGTAAACTGAAGGCAGTCTCTTGTCTCTATTTCATAACCAGGTAAAAAGACTAGTCAACAAAGATAAAAAAGAATACTATATAAAACTGCAAAGTAGCCATAATCAATACCCCACCAAAATTCTGGAATTCCATTGCCTCAATTCTAAAGCCAGACACAAAAAACAACCCATGTCCACATCCTGACAAATTTTCTCAAGAAATATTTATTTATTTATTTAAATTTGTTGACCGGGAGTGTCCAACTGGACGTAGGTCCATTTTCAGCGGAGGCCCGGGGAGAAAAGCTCCACAGTTAAAATAAACAGACAGTATTTACATTGGATTACATAGTGATTAACAATTTTCATAGCAATTACTTACAACATATTTACAGATGAAGAACATAGTACATCAGTAGACAAATATCTACCCTCTTCAATTCATTCTTCATCATTTGTATATCTGACGTTACTGCCAAGTTCCCCCAAACAAACTGCAGCCCAAGAAACACTACCACACCCACCCATTCTACCAAATCCTATTCCAACCACCACACCCACCCATTCTACCAAATCCTATTCCAACCACCATATCCACCCATTCTACCAAATCCTACTCCAGCCACTACACCCACCCATTCTACCAAATCCTATTCCAACCACCATATCCACCCATTCTACCAAATCCTACTCCTCCCCCACACCCACCCATTCTACCAAATCCTACTCCTCCCCCACATCCACCTATTATACCAAATCCTACTCCAACCACCACATCCACCTATTATACCAAATCCTATTCCAGCCACCACACCCACCCATTATACCAAATCCTACTCCTCCCCCACATCCACCCATTATACCAAATCTTAATCTAAGTAGCACACCCACCCATTATACCAAAGCCTACTCCAGCCACCACATGCACCCATTATACCAAATCCTAATCCAACCACCACACCCACCCATTATACCAAATCCTACTCCTCACTCACACCCACCCATTATACCAAATCCTCCTCCAACCACCACAAACACCCATCATACCAAATCCTAATCCAAGCAGCACACACACACCTATTCTACCAAATCCTCCTCCAACCTCCACATCCACTTATTATTCCAAATCCAATTCCTCTCCCACACCCACCCATTACACCAAATCTTACTTCATACCTACATTGCCTCTAAATCCCATTCCACTTACCATAATAAAGTATTTACTTCTGAAGGTTAAACCCTGCTATAATGCATCTGACAATATACCCACAGAATATCTAAAAGTTGCACCTGATGCCATTGCCTATCCTATAAGTGTACTTATCTACAAATCCATCCAAGAATCCTACATCCCCAAAACCTGGAAAAAAGCATATGTTCTCCCTCTCCATAAAGTCAGCAATAATAATGATATCACCAACTTTCACCCTATCACCCACCATTCTCTCACCTGTCTCTAACATCTTGGAAAAATGCATACAGAACTTTCATCCTATCACCCGCCATTCTCTAACCTATCTCTAACATCTTGGAAAAATACATACAGAACTTTCATCCTATCACCCGCCATTCTCTAACCTATCTCTAACATCTTGGAAAAATGCATACAAGCTCAGCCTCTGCATTTTCTAATAACTAACTCCTGTCACCCACCCAGCATGGATTCAGCCCAGGCCATAATGCTACAACTGCCCTCATATTGTTCATAGATGTAGTAAACATCCACTTAATAATTCATCTTCCATCATACAAGTAATTGTCCTCAAAACTAACCCTGCCTCATCTACAGACCTAACCCTGTTGGATCTTATATTAATCCAATAGTCACCACTTTAATCTGCGCACTTTAGTCTTTACGCTTGCTAACATCGTACTACTAGTCTTTACGCTCACTAACACTGTACTACTAGTATTTACACTCACTAACACCATACTACTAGTCTTTACACTCGCCAACACCGTACTACTAGTCTTTACACTCGCTAACACCGTACTACTAGTCTTTACACTCGCTAACACCATACTACTAGTCTTTACGCTCGCTAACACCGTACTACTCCATATTCCCACTCATACTGTCTGTTATCCTTCCTCTCCTTCTATTTAGTAACTATTTTAACTTCCTTAATCATCTGGCATAGTACTATGTGTGATTGCTATATTAACCATATTGCCCTCACTGTTATGAATATCACATTTACAATGTGTGATTTAAATATTGATCCCACAGATAGTTTTCTTACTAATGTTTATTATTTTTACTATGTTTTATATGCTATTATGACTTGTGTGTTTCTTCTTGATTGATATTAGTTAACTTGAGCTGTCTACTATCACTTTGTACACTGTCCTGTTCTGGGTCTGGGCTGTGTACTGCCTATTATTCTTGCATTGTATTATTGATTGTTTTCCTCTAAAATAATCTGTGTAAAATGAAGTTATTGATTATTGTCCTCTGTAACAATCTATGTAATATGGAGCTTTTCTCCACGGGCCTCTGCTGAAAATGGACATGCGTCCAGTCGGACTGTCAAGGTAATGTAAAATAAAATAAAATAAATAAACAGAGCCAGTTATTCTGGTAAAATCATCTCCACCCTCTTCCTAGATCTAACAAAGGCTTTCAGCACAGTTTGCTACCCTTTACTTCTAACCCATCTCTCTAACATTGGACTTTTCCCTACCACACTCAACTGGTTCTCGGGTTATTTAAAAAATAGACAGCAGGCAGTCAAATGGCAACACTCCATCTCTCCAAATCTAAACACCTCTATCTAGAGTTCTTCAAGGCTCCTTGGATCCCCTCTTATTCAGCATTTTCATTAAGGATTTCCACTCTTCTATTCTATTGATGCAGATGACTCATCTATTGTATTTTTGGATGACTTAATCTCTGACCAGCACCATAAAACTCAAGTGGCCTTCTCTACCATGGAAAACTGGCTGTATAATAACCATGTAACCCTAAACCCAAATATGTCCAAGATCATACTATTCACCCCCTAAAAAATCAACTCCATTAGACAAAACTAATGTTTCTATATTGTTAAATAAAATAAGATTGCAATACACAGAAGGTTCAGGTTAAAAAGTTTACTAGTGTACACCAGGAGGCAAAAAACGTACAAGTACAGAATTTTGTCTGACATGAAACAGGAAGCACACAATTTTATATAGGTTTAACATTTAAGCTATGCCTACCTTACTGACGTGATATGTCACAGGGCATCTACATCACTTTAGCTTACAGTCCTCTATTCATAAAGCTGTTGATGCTGTATATTTAAAAAAAACTTTTCCTCTAGATACAATATGGCCTTGCTATCCAGCTGGTCAGACATAATGTCTTTCTGTAAAGTTACTTCTTCAAGGTTTCATATCAGTTCGAATACAATAGCAGCTTCAGTCTTTTAATACACGTCTTTGTTCTCTGTTACACTTTCTCACACAGCTGCGTGCTATCTCAGTAACACATATACAAGGCCAAATCATTCCAACAGGAAAGAGCAGAAGATTTCATTATTTCACACATTTAATTTCCTGACCCAGCAGATAATCACTTGTGAAAAGCATAAACATTAAAACTTGCTAAGCTAGCATTCTGCCAGGGTCAAAGATCAGCTTTGCTTCAAGCCACACTGCAGTTTCAAAACTACTTACATTTACACATGAATTAATCCTTACTATTATATGATTAATAGAATAAAATGCATTATATACTACTTTGCTTTTAAACTAGCATTTCTCATATATTCAAATACACATTTTTCTAACATTTTTCCCCCTATTAATACTTTTTATTCTATTTTGAAGTATGCATAGTGTCATTTAATCTCCTAGCCTTTTCCACTTAGAATTTTCAGCTAGGTGAGTCATTCAATCTATACTTCAGAAAAAATGTCATCTGAGGTCAATCTTTCAATCTCAATATCTTGGTACAAAGTTTCAGTAACAGATACATCAATAACATCTTTGATTAATCTTTTCATGCAGGGAATTCCACAGCAAACACATGCTCCTATTAGGAGTATACCCACACAAATGGCAATCAGAATATTCATTAGGATGGAACCCCACCCCCCAAATAGATTCTGGAAAAAGTCCATCAGTGGGTTTGGGCCTGGTTCAGTCATGGCTGATACTTGCTGAATTACCCCTAGGTGGTTATTGATCTCATGACGATTGTCAGGAATATAAGCACAGCATTCTTCTTTGATAAGCGCGCACGTACCACCTCTCGCCACTAGGGTGAAGTCAAGAGCCATTCGATTTTGTAGCACAACAGTTCTCATTGCATTCAGTTCATCAGTCACCAGTTCTAGGGCGGAAAAAGTTGCATTACTCATTACTTCGAGAAGTTTCGACAACTTCCTCAGCTCCCAGATCGATTTGACTGCTCCATAGGCTGGGAATATTCCTGCCCAAGATATAACACTGTCACTCAAGTCCATATGAGTCAATTCACTTTTGTCTTTTACTGAATTGTGGTCTTTCCAGCCAGCTTTGATCTTTACAACTGGATTCATAGGTTTTTCAACTGGACCTTCAGGTTTTTGGGCTGCTTCTCTCACGTTTCGTATCTTACCCAAAGGTAATTCTGCAGTATGTCTTATTGCCGGAACCAAATAACCCAAAAAACAACTGCTGGACCAATTCTCAGGTAACCATTTATATGCCTTTTTCCCACAAATAAAATAACAGTTTTCTACTTTAGTACTAATACGCATCAGCCCTGCATGAAACATTTTCTGATCTATAACTGACAATTGTTTAAACAAAACTGGATTTTTGCGAATGTCATTCATAGTTGTTTTCAATTAGTTCAAATACGAGTCATAATTAGTATTGCAAAAAGTATTGCCATTACCATTCTTAATATAACATCGGTAAGATATGGTTATATTACAATTGCTCCAGCCCACCTGGAGGGTGTCATTTTTATAAAAACATACAACTCCTTTTTGTGTAACAGGTAAAAATAAAGCTATTTTGTCCTGTGATCTCACAGTTCCTGTATCGAAAAGTAAATTATCCCAAGTCTCATTTATCCCCAAAGGGACAGTGGACATTATCAGTCCTCCATATGCAGTTGGTATAGCTGTACAAACTCAGCAATTTGAAATGTTCATAGTCTCTGCATATATATATGTTTCATGGCTAGGTATGTGTTAAAATTTGGATGCCAGTCTATAGACGTTTCATCATGCCTTCCCACTTTCACTTGTGTGGTTGTGTGTAGGATAAACCACAACAAGAGGAAAATTGTCACAATTACAGTCAATAAATGTACACTCAACAAAATGATTATGCAACATCTCTGGGGTTGATCTAAATTTCTATTTGCTTTGTTTTTGGCCATCTTGGTCTGGTTGTGTATCAGTCACAAAGTTTTTATCAAGTTGAAAGTTCTTTACCGGTTTACAATGCGTCAAATGAACCCAGGACGTCCTCTCGGCCACTCTAACTGCAGTAGGCGTTGCCAACAGAACCTGGTACGGTCCCTCCCACTTTGGACTTGCCCAATTCTTCCTTTTCGTCACTTTCAGCCAAACCCACGACCCTGGGGCCAAGACTGCTTCCACCGGTCTGGTCTGTTCCTTATCTGAAAAAGAGTTAAACTGCAAAACAGATTTATTTGTTAACAGTTTCCTCATATAACTAGCTAATGAACTGTCAGCCTCTTGCTCTGCAGGCATGAGAGCTTTCCACTGAGGCACATAATATGCTCTCCCAAAAACCATTTCAAAGGGAGTCAAACCCTTTACATTTGGAACCGTTCTCAAACTCAGCAGTGCTAAAGGCAGACAGTATATCTAATTCTTTTGGGTCTCCTCTACTAGCTTCCTAAGTTTACTTTTTAGGGTACCATTGTACCTTTCCACCAGTCCTGCTGACTGTGGGTGGTAGGCACAATGGTTCTTTAAGGAGATACCAAAAAATCTCCCAAGTTGGTGGATTGTCTGGTTTACAAAATGTGTGCCGTTGTCACTATAAATCCTTTCCGGAATGTCAAATCTAGGGATTAATTCTTTTATCAGGGCTTTCGCCACTGTTGCTGCATCCGGGTTTTTGGTTGGAAAAGCTTCTACCCATTTAGAAAACATGTCTACAATAACTAAACAAAACTTTTTTCATTCACATTTATTCAATTCTATGAAATCCATACAAATAGTATGGAACAGATATGGTGGTATAGGAAAACTTCCTTGCTTGGTTTTAAATGCTCCTTGTGCATGGTGTTTGTTACAAGTATGACAAGCTGCACAAAATTTTTTTGTGTAGTTTGTGTATCCATATGTTTGGAATATTTGGTTTACTAACTGTACCATCCCCCCTGTTGAGACATGGCACTGCCCATGGCTCAGCAAAGCTGCATATCTAAATAAATTAGACGGCAATATCATTTTTCTTTCTTTGGAAATTTACAGTCCATTCTCAAGAATTGCACCTCGTTTTACCCATTTTTGTTTCTCTGCTTTTGTAGTAAGCATCTGCATTGTTTTTAACATGTCTAAATCTAAAATCTCAGAGGGTTGTAATTCCTCATTTAAAAGTAAAGTTTCTGAGTCTGAGGCTGCTTGCTTTGCAGCTGCATCAGCTCATGCATTGCCTTTTGAAATCTTATCCTGCTGTTTTGTATGAGCTACACATTTACAAATAGCTACTTTGGTAGGTAACTGAATAGATTCTAATAACTCCAAAATAAATTGCGCATGATTAATAGGTTTTCCACTGGATGTTATCATTCCTCTATTTTTCCATTGTTGTGCAAATACATGTACTGTAGAAAAGCATACTGACTATCAGTATATATGTTCACACACTTGTTTTTTGCTAAAGTACATGCCCTCGTCAAAGCTATCAATTCTGCTGCTTGTGCAGATAAGTTGTGTGGTAAGGATTGAGCTTCTAAAATTTCAGTGTCTGTAACTACTGCATACCCTACCAGATTCTTCCCTGTAGGACCCCTTCTGCATGAGCCGTCCACGTAATATGTCACCTCGGCATTATCCAAGGGCATATCTGTGAGATCTTGTCTAGGTAAAGCTAACTGTTCAATTTCCTGCAGGCAGCTGTGTGGTGTGCCATCCGTAGGAGTTGGGAGTAGTGTTGATGGATTTAATGTCGTACATCGTTCAATTGTCATATGAGGTTGGATCAGCAGTATAGTCATACACAAAAGATGTCTAGCAGGGGAAAGGTATGCCACTTTTTCTTGCAGTAAAATTATTGCAACTGCATGAGGCACTCTCAATGTGAGAGGGTGGAATAACACCACTGAGGCCGAAGCCTGTACTGCCATTGCAGCTGCAACTACTGCTTGTACACAGTGAGGCAAAGATCGCGCCACTGGGTCTAACTGTGATGAATAATAGGCTATGGGGCGTTGCTTATCCCCATGTTGTTGCGTCAATACTGACGTCATATATCCTTGCTTACAATCTACGGCCTGAAAAAAAACATTTGTGATAATTTGGAAGTCCTAAAACTAATGAAGAAGCTATCAACTGCTTCAACCTGCAGAAAGCCGTTTCTGCTTCGGGTGTCCATTGTAAGATATCTTGTGCTGCCATTGGTGTCTTATATATCAAGTCAGTCAGTGGAACAGATTCCAAAGCATAATTTGGTATCCAGCTCTGACAAAAGTTAGTTGTACCTAAGAAAGACATCATTTCCTTCTTGGTTGCTGGTTTAGGTGCTTACAAGATTGCTGTTTTTCTTTCCTCATCTAGTATAATACCTTCATTGGATATTACATATCCCAAGTATCTAACTTGTTTTCTCCAAAGTTGTAACTTACTTTTGTTTACTTTGTGTCCTTGTGTTGCTAAAAATTTCAATAATGCTACAGTATCCTCCCTGCACTGTTGCTGGGTGGGGGCTGCTAGCAAGATGTCATCTACGTAAAGTAGAATTTGACTACCTCCTGGTGGGGTAAACCCTGCCAGGTTGCTAGCCATTTCTTGTGCAAATATTGTTGGACTCTCACAATATCCCTGTGGTAGTCGAGTATATGTATACCTTTTACCCTGAAATGTAAATGCAAACCAATATTGACTATCAGGATGTATAGGTATTGAAAAGAAAGCATTGCTAATATCTACCACAGAGAAATATTTCTGTTGCGGTTCTAAATCTTTAACAAGGTATGTGGGTCTGGCACAGTAGGTGCTCTAGGTATTACTGCATTATTTACAGCTTGTAAATCTTGTACCATCCGCCATTCCCTGTTTGCTTTTTTAACAGGAAATAGGGTGTATTACATGGTGAATCAGGAGATTCTACCAGTACTCCTTCTTTGAGTAATGCTGCTATTATAGGCTTAATTCCTATTTCTGCATCCTTTCTCAAAGGGTATTGTCTTTTCTGTGGTCTAAAAGCTGACTTTGGGGTAATTGTAACTGGTCCTGCTGTTCGAATAAGTCCTACATCTGACTTGCCTGTTGACCAAAGAGTTGTTGGAATTTCACATAAGGCCTTTTCTTCTTCTTCTAATAAGAATGCTAATCAGCTGTCCTCGCTAGATTGCAAGTGTACAGCTGGATGTGTCTGTGTCAACCAATTCAGTTTTTGTTTTTGTATCCCTTGTTCTGATAGTTCTAAATCAGTCTGTTTCTCCCATCTTGTTACTTTTTCTCCTAAGTCTGCCCATTTGACACTTTTGTTCTTTGTCAAGCTGACATGTGGTAACCGATTTGATCTATACAATGCAAGGAATTCTTGAGGTAACGAACAGCTAACTACACTGTTCCCCTCAGTATCCCAGTACAAAGTACAAAAAACCAATCTAGTTGCACGATTTCTAAACAATTCTTGCTCATACTCTCTATCAGGTCCTGGTGTAGTACAGTAGTATAGAGTACAGTGTAACAAATGCTGTCGATCAGTGTCAAGGGAGGGGGCTTTACTGATGGCTGCATTCATCAGTTCCTCGGTTACTGCCCCTGGACCAGTCGTGACTAGGTCCTGGCTGTACCAGTAAAAAGTTTCACCCTCCGATCACACTACAAAGGTATCCATTTGTCTGTGTGCCTCCATACCTTGTACAGTTGGAACTACTGCTATGCCAAATATCTGCATAAGGTCCCTGCCCAATAGGTTTACTGGACACTTTGCAGAAACAACAATTTTACTTCTCTGGGTCATACCTGAAACAGGGTCAATTATTGCTATATCATGGGAAAGTGGTTCCCTGTATAGCTGTCCATTTGCGGCTTTTACTAGTATATAATCAGGTGATTCTGAATGTTCTGGTAACTTGGAGGGGTGTATCAAAGTCCATGACGCTCCTGAGTCACACAGGAATTTGACTTCCCTTCCCTCCACCAGAAGTGTAACTTCCGGTTTCGTATCTGCTAAGTAGAGCTCTAAACTCAATAATGCTAAGTCCAAAATGTCACTTTCTTCATCCTCCATATCTACTTGCACTTCCTCTACTCCTTCTATCACATTTACATTTGTTTTTTGTTTATTAACTTTTCCTGATGATTTCTGACTTTCACATGATGTATCTTCACTATCATATAGTCAGTCCTCATCTCCCTTATCTTCTGTAATTACCTTTTTGTTTTGCCTACAATCCCTTACTAGATGTCCCTTTTTCTCGCACTTGAAGCATTCACCTCTCTTTTTTCTTTCTTCAAAATCTTCTGATCATTTGTCAGACTGTTTGTTTCCCTGGGCATTCTTCTTGTCCTGTTTACCTGACTGTAACACAAATACTTCAGCTCCGTCTTCAGCAGTGAAGACTTGCGCCTTCTTTTTCTTTTTACTATTAAAATGTCTCTCAGCATGTCTAGCGTATTCGAGTAAGGCTTGTAGCCTCCCTGTTCGATGGTCTATCATATGCTTCGTAATGAAGCTACTAATAGGTGCAATGCAACCTTTCAAAAATGCATTTTTTAATTGTTGTTCATACGGGGAATCATTCGTTTGGTTCTCAGGAACCGACATACCGCTATGATTATTAAAACATTCTAATAATCTAGCATAGTACCCATCTATTGTCCCATTTTCCTGTTGTATGCATTGATTAATGCAAGTCCAGTATGCTCTAGGTTTCCATTTCTCAGAGATTCGGTCTGTCAGACCTTTCACTCTGTTGTCTAACTCTGTGTCACTATGTGGGAGTGGTTTAAATTCTGCATTACGAGGATTCCAGTTGCCACAAATCATGTGCCAATCTGGACCTATAATTTGTCTTACTACTTTTTCTACTTCTTCCCCATTCAAGTGGAAACTTAATCTCATGCCTTGTAAATCTTCTAAAAATTTCATAAAATTAACTTTCGGATGGGGGATTCCCTCAGCAGCCTTCTGGATATCTTCCGGTGTCCATGGTCTATATACTAAGAGTGTTGGGTCCTGCCCTTCCTGTCCTGCCTGAGGATTTGGAACTTCTATAAGTGGGCATATTTCTTCCTCACTCTCATCCTGTAGATTTCTCTCTATTTGGTATGATTCTGTGTCCCTATGTGTTTTACGTGTTCGGGACCTAGTTTCAATAGGATCTCTAACAAATGGTTGTGGACTTGTTGAAACTTCAGGATAACGTGGGGGCGGACCAGCCTGTCCACTCGCTTCATATCCTGAAAAGGGTAAGGGAGGGGGCAAGGGAGGAGGAGGGGGAGCTGTTGCTATTACCAAGTTATTATCCTCTTTGTCTAGAAATAATGTTTTTGAATTTTTCAGCTTCTGCTCTCTACGATTTGCTTCCTCAATCCACCTGTGTGCCTGAGGAATGCCTAATTGGCATTGCTTTTTTGCCTGTCCTTCCGTATCACATTTAAGCTGTTTAAAGAGTTTAACTAGTGAAGTTTTATCTAGTTTACCATCAAATTCATATTTATTAACCCATTTCGTATAATACCTAACGTTATCAGAATGTTGTAATTGCATGTATTTTGCGTCTTCGGTTAGGGGCGGATCTCGCGATGTTTTAGTGCACTGATTACCCATGTCAAAGAAAATGTTACGTAACCCTTTTTTATCACGTGAGATCAAGTTCTCAGTTCCTGTTCACAGTTTATCTAGAATAACTGCCTACCTTATTCTGTTACCCTGATCTATGACCAAATATACAGTACTTCCTTTTGTCCCTGATCTGCAAAACAAATCTTGACAACAATATACTGTAACCTAGTCCCTGATCTAAAACAGAAAAAGGCAAATTCTTCCTACCTGAGCCTCCAGTATTGAGAAAGTCCAAGTTCCGCTTTTCGGCCACAGATAAGAAAGTGGCCAGCCTCTTTACACGACAATTCAGTCGGAGGTCTTTTCACTCAAGAAGAACCATTTCGGTAACTTCTCCTGCGCAATATTCGACCACCGATACGCTCTGATCTGCAGCTTACCAAGGGAATTCCGTCTGCGAAGGACCAAACTGTTAAATAAAATAAGATTTCAATACACAGGAGGTTCAGATTAAAAAGTTTACTAGCGTACACCAGGAGGCAAAAAACGTACAAGTACAGAATTTTGTCTGACATGAAACAGGAAGCACACAATTTTATATAGGTTTAACATTTAAGCTATGCCTACCTTACTGACGTGATATGTCACAGGGCATCTACATCACTTTAGCTTACAGTCCTCTATTCATAAAGCTGTTGATGCTGTATATTTAAAAAAAAAAACTTTTCCTCTAGATACAATACAGCCTTGCTATCCAGCTGGTCAGACATAATGTCTTTCTGTAAAGTTACTTCTTCAAGGTTTCATATCAGTTGGAATACAATAGCAGCTTCAGTCTTTTAATACACGTCTTTGTTCTCTGTTACACTTTCTCACACAGCTGCTATCTCAGTAACACATATACAAGGCCAAATCATTCCAACAGGAAAGAGCAGAAGATTTCATTATTTCACACATTTAATTTCCTGACCCAGCAGATAATCACTTGTGAAAAGCATAAACATTAAAACTTGCTAAGCTAGCATTCTGCCAGGGTCAAAGATCAGCTTTGCTTCAAGCCACACTGCAGTTTCAAAACTACTTACATTTACACATGAATTAATCCTTACTATTATACGATTAATAGAATAAAATGCATTATATACTACTTTGCTTTTAAACTAGCATTTCTCATATATTCAAATACACATTTTTCTAACATATATATTCTATAAACAATGTTAAAATTGAAATTGTTAGCCACACAAAACTTCTTGGGGGTCACCATAGACAAACACCTCAAATATGATATCCACATACAACATAATATCCACAAAACCCCTCAAAAGGTAGGTATTCTTTATAGACATATTTTCTTCCTAAGTGCCTTCACTAGACAAACCCTTGTTTCAACCTACTTACTCCCTTCACTCATCTATGGTGCTCTGTTATTCACTAACCTCCAATCTTCACTAAAAGACAAGTTTGAGAGATGTCACAATAAAATAGCCAGATTCGTTGCTAATGCCAAATACTCTACCCGTCATTGTACCGCTCTGCGTTCCCTAAAATGGCTTGAACTTCCACACTACCTCACCTACGGGCAGCTAACTATAGCAGACAAAATAATGTTTAAACCTTCAGACTGTCCTGCCCTCAGCTCAATATTTACTTTCTACCTCCCAAAGAGGCTACTCAGATCTGAGAATCAGCAACTCTTGCAGGTATATAAGCCAAACCTTCCAGCTGGCCAGCTCCTTTACTCCTGTTCCATACCCAAAAATTGGAATGCCCTACCTTGTTCAATTAGAACTACCAATTACCTTGCCTTTTTCAAAACTTCATTATGTAAATACCTTTCTTCTACCTGGAACTGTATATGCACTCAGCCTCATTAAAGTATTAGTATAACTGAACTGATAACATCCTATCTACCATATTATAATGGTCACTGTAACTCTTCATTGCTCTAAAACCTAGAAAACATGAATGTAATCTTACCTCTTTACTTGTGTGATTATATCCCCTACTGAGTGCTAAATCTGCTCTTGTATTCACTTCTGAAATGTATGTTTTTCTACTCTATGTATTACTGCTGAATGAATTGTTAAACAATAATCAACAAATGTATGTTAATTGCTGAGCTTTTCTCCCTGGGCCTCCACTGAAAATGGGCTCTGAACAGCCCATTGGACTTTCCTGGTAAACAAAGTGCAAATAAATAAAAAAATAAAAAAATGAACCTATGCCGTCAATGCCTTAAGTGGTTATGTTACTAACTAAACAGCAGGTGAGAAAGTCTTTTTAGATCTAGAATGTCTGATGTCAGCAGTCAAACCGAAAACCTATTCTGATGTCAACCAATGAAGATGCTATATCACAATTTAGGCAACTTGATAGCAGACAGTAAGAAAGACATAAGGAGTACCCCATCCATATCTATCAACTGTCTAAATTTTGGCAGACTGCCCAGATGTTTGCTTCATGAAGTCAGTAAATAATAATAAAATAATAACACTGATAATGAAAAGAATACACATTTCAGGTTCAGACTTCATAGCCTTCAGAAAACACATCCAAAGCAAATCATCTTATCTGAACAACTTTCTAAGCTTCAATCCTCTCTCCAACCATCATTTCAGTCTTTATCTAGATTTTACTACCAGGAGAGCTGGCTCAGTACAACAGAGATACGGGCAAGCATCCTAGCATAAATCAAGAAAAAAACTCTACAAGCTAAAATCAGTGAACCAATAGAAAATAACTATTCACTGGGGATCTCTGATAAGACGTAAGATATTCAATAATCTCACAAGGATGGATGATTTAACACTGTTTTAAACAATAATGAGGACTGCACTTGCATCTAGGCTGGGCCATACCACCTTCAATTAACGAATCCATTTTGAGAGGAAGAGAACATTATAGGTAGAAATCAGCAGTAAACCACTGTGTTCTGGGCATCCTGACTGGAGTATGTGGGACACAGCCCACACCAGCAATGCTTCAGTGACAGCTGCCTGGAGTAGGTGGGACACAGTCCACAACAGTGGTGCTTCAGTGACAGCTCCCTAGAGTAGGTGGGATACAACGCATACCAGCAATGCTTCAGTGACAGCTGCTTGGAGTAGGTGGGACACAGCCCACACCAGCAATGCTTCAGTGACAACTGCATGGAGTAGGTGGGACACAGCCCACACCGCAATGCTTCAGTGACAGCTGCCTGAAGTAGGTGGGACACAGCCCACACCAACAATGTTTTAGTGACAACTGCATGGAGTATATGGGACACAGCCCACACCAACAATGCTTCAGTGACTGCTGCCTGGAGTAGGTGAGATACAGCCCACACCAGCAATGCTTCAGTGACAGCTGTCTGGAGTAGGTGGTACACAGCCCACACCTGCAATGCTTCAGTGACAGCTACGTGGAGTAGGTGGGACACAGCCCACATGAGCAATGCTTCAGTGACAGCTGCCTGGAGTAGGTGGGATACAGCCCACACCAGCAATGCTTCAGTGAAGCTGCCTGGAGTAGGTGGGACACAGCACGCACCAGCAATGACAGCTGCTTTGAGTAGGTGGGACACAGCCCACACCAACAATGTTTCAGTGACAGCTGCCTGAAGTAGGTGGGATACACTCCACACCAGCAATGCTTCAGTGACAGCTGCTTGGAGTAGGTGGGATACAGCCCACACCAGCAATGCTTCAGTGACAGGTGCCTGGATTAGGTGGGGCACAGCCCACACCAGCAATGTTTCAGTGACAGCTGCCTGGAGTAGGTGAGTAGGTGGGACACAGCCCACACCAGCAATGCTTCAGTGACAGCTGCCTGGAGTAGGTGGGATACAGCCCACACCAGCAATGCTTCAGTAACAGCTGTCTGGAGTAGGTGGGACACAGCCTACACAACAGCAATGCTACAATGACAGCTGCCTGGAGTCAGTGTGATACACCCCACACCAGCAATGCTTCAGTGACAGGTGCCTGGAGTAGGTGAGATACAGCCCACACCAGCAATGCTTCAGTGACAGCTACCGGTGTAGGTGGGACACAGCCCCACACCAGTAATGCTTCAGTGACAGCTGCCTGGAGTAGGTGGGATACATCCCACACCAGCAATGCTTCAGTGACAGGTGCCTGGAGTAGATGAGATATATCCCACACCAGCAATGCTTCAGTAACAGCTGCCTGGAGTAGATGGGATACATCCCACACCAGCAATGCTTCAGTGACAGGTGCCTGGAGTAGGTGTGATACACCCCACACCAGCAATGCTTCAGTGACAGGTGCCTGGAGTAGGTGGGATACATCCCACACCAGCAATGCTTCAGTGACAGGTGCCTGGAGTAGGTGGGATATATCCCACACCAGCAAGGCTTCAGTGACAGGTGTCTGGAGAAATAGGTCCATAACAGGAACACATGATGGTGCTGACCTTTGTCTTATTCAATGTTCTGGCACCATTTTGAACTATAGCACTACGGGGAGGGGCTGACTATTTTAACTGGGCTGTACCAGCTGAAGAAAAGCAGTGATACAAAACAACAAGCTTGTGGTAGTTGGTTGATAGGTAGTTATTATGCAAGAACTCAAGGATGCTGTTAATCAGCCAATGACTTGCTCTGGGTCACACTGCAGACAAGAGAAGACTGAGAGGATAAACCTTGTACCACAGAAAGTGGCTCACTGACAGTTTACAGTCTTAATCCATCCCACTGACTACCATTTCAAAAGATACACCTACTCCCCATCAGGGAATCAAACCCTGATTTTCTGCATGACACACAGGGATAGTCACCACTATACTAATGAGGGCTGCACAAGGGCTTGGCTAGAATTTTTTAGGAGGTCTTTCAGAGTAGTTTTAAGGATGCCAGGTAGGGTATTTACCCGATGAATACAGGTGAGTTCCAACCTTAGCCACATTGTACAAGTACAGACCGTGCCCACAGATTTGATAGGATTGTGGACATAGACGAGTTTTTACTCATTGAATCATAATGGCTGATTCATAACATGGTTGTGTAGAATGGTATTTAGTGTTGGACAAGCAGATGGATACTGGATACTGCTGTGGGTGGTAAGAAGCTGTGCATATGTTAGTCAATGGGGTAGTTCTAACCAATTTACGCTTTTTAATGCTGTATGGTGGCTGGTTCTGTAAGCAGCATTTGGTGCAAATTAAGCCATTTTATTACAGAATTGTTAAAGTTTTGCTTTTGTAATGCCTGTTGGTTAGTAAGGACGGGAGCACCACAAAGTAGTGACTGGAGCAGGTAAGAAGAGGTAGGTGTAGTTTCAGATGCGTTGGTGAGAATGTTTGTCTTCTCTGTAAAACATCCCTAGTTTTTGATGATTTCTTTAAGGAATGTTGTATATGTTGGTCAAATATAAGATTATCATCCACTATCACCCATAATACTTTGCTATGAAAAGTGACTTTAATAACTTTATTATTGAGAGAGAGAGAGAGAGAGAATTTTAAATTTTATTTTTATGCCAGAGGGATTTGGATAAAAAATTTTTTTTTTTTTTTGGAGGGGGGGGTGATTGAGCATGAGCTCTGAGTTACACAACCATGTTTCAGTAGCTGTTAAAGCTTCCTAAGTAATTTTTGGACATATGTCAGGTTGGATGATATGCATATGAGTGTGAAGTCATCTGCATCTTGTATTAAGAAGGCCTGTTGTGTGGACATGTGAAGGGTGTTGGTTAGAATGTTAAAGTGGAGGGGACCAAGGATAGAGCCTTGTTGTGCACCAGTGGTGACTGGGAGGTATATAGAGAGGGTGGAGTGCCATTTTACTGACTGATACCTATCGGGCAAGTAGCTTTTGAACCATAGAAGCATGTGATGAGACAGACCTATTAAGGACATTTGAAGTAGAAGTTGGCTGTAATTAACTGTGTCAAAGGATTTAAACAAGTCTAAAACAGAATAGATAGTATCTGTAAAGGTGTGCAGTGTTACTATTATGGGAAGGACTGAAGCCATATTGTGTGGGTGATAGGAGATCTTCCTGCAGGAGGCAGTCTAGCAATTGTTTCTGAATACATTTTCAAGTATTTTGGAGAGGAGGGATCAGATTGCTATAAGGCTAAAGTTAGTGATGCCTGTTGTATTTATTCCTTTGTGTAGATGGATGATGTGCATTTTTTTCCACAGAGAGGGAACATGGGATTCCTAAACTGACCTATTTTAAAAACTGAGGCAGGATAAGAAATGCTATTTGTTGTTATTTTAAGTTACTGGCTTGGAAGGTCATCAGCTGAAGTAGAGTGTGGTTTGAGTTTGTTTAAGAGTAGCTTTATATAGGATGTGGACACAGGTTTGAAGGTGAAAGTGGATGTGGTGTTACGTGGTGTTTGGGCAGGGCTGGGATTAGATGCTGGAGAATCCTTGGTTAGGGATGCTATACTAGCTATGAAATAAGAGTTGACTTCTACTGCAGTTTTAATTGGTGAGCTATTGACAGAGGGATTAGGGTTGAATTTTTGGCCAGGATGTAAGATTTCTTTAATGGCTGACCAGAATTTTTAGGGTTGTGTTTACTATTGTTCTGAATGTTGTTATAGTATACTTTTTTGTTTTCATTTATTTGCTTTTTAGTATGGTTGTGGAGTATTCTTAAGTTTTTAAGATATTGTTGTACTTTATATTTTTGCCTTTTTTTCCATGCTTTTTCTCTAAACTGCATTAGCATTTTACTCTTTTTGAATAGCCAAATTGCATTATTTTTGGTCTCTTCCATCTAGGAGGTACAAGGTTATGTAGGTGTTTAGGAAAGTTGTATTGAATTCATTTACAGCATCATCAAAGGGTAGGATTTTTAGGATGTTCCAGTTAATAGATGATGGAGTAGTAATGACTATTTCTGGGTTAAACTTGGGCATCTGTTGTTTTATAAACATGCTGTTAAAGTGGACATGTGAGTGTACAAATTTGGAGATGGTCTTTGAGAGGGAGTCTGACATTTTACCTGCGGTGGTGAATTTGCCAGGGTCTGATAGTAGGATCCAGTCTAATAAGAAATTTGACGTATTGCTATCATGTGTGGGACTATTAATTAGTTGTGTGAAACTTTATAAGTTCATGCTAGGTATATGAGTTAAAGGTTATGTCCAACCAACTGATATTGACATCACCTAGTAGCATTTTGTCATATAGAGTCATAGATTTTCACTAGGCTAACAACCCGGGGGGGGGGCTTTCTAAGCCTATCCAGGTTTTCCCAAAAGAATAATGATGCCTTGTATCCAAACAGGACATTGAGGGCCAGGCATTTATAAGCTCCCTCTGTCCATAAGGGACATGGGTGCCAGGCCTGGTGTAAATTTTCTGTTCCCCATCCACTGGTCTAGGTTGTGCTTAAACTGGGTAATAGACAAACTCAGCTTCACATGGATTGGAAGTCCGTTCCCTAACAGAGGCAGTCTCTGGGACACATATCTGTCCCTCCAGCATGTTCTGTTTAAGTTACAGACAAAATTCAGGTCCTTAGACCTTGTATTTCTGGTACTTTGATTTTCAAATATGTTGGAGATTCATAAGTATGGGGTTTGCATATGCCTTGTTAATCAGGCATAGATCCCCCCTCATCAATCTATAGGAGACTGAGTAGAGGGAAAGGCTTTTAAGGCCTCTACATAAGGCAGATTTCTTATGCAGAATACTTGTGTAATTCTTATGGATATCCAAATTACGATATCTTGAAGTGTCACTGTATTGTTGCCAGGACGGATGTAAAGGACAGTAGGGCATATTTGCTTAGATTTGTTTATTTTCTGGAAAGTAGTAAGAAGCTCTGCTGAACGGAATTTTGGTATTGGTTTGCTGTAGGGGAAATGTGGTTGTTGTTTGGAAATATTAAGGCAATATCACCACCTTCCCTCTTTGCATGATCATTATACATGATATTATAGCTGGGTGGTGTAATTTCAGAGTCATTTGTGTTAGTTTAAGCCAAATTCCATTTATAGTAAGAATATCAGGCTTATGTTGGGTAATCCTGCCATGTAGTTAAGTAGTTTTGTTTGTTATGCTCATAACCGGCCTTAGGTATAGGCCAACTAGGCGGCCACCTAGGGCACCGGTCTAGCAGGGACACTTTTCCAGTATTTATTTGGTGTATGTAGACCAGGATGAGGGCACCAGGTGGTGTGGTGGGGGGGGGCATGGAGCCCTTTCGCCTAGGGCACCAGTTGATCTAAGGCCTCTGATGGTTATGATTCTAACATTTATGGAGGTAAAAGTTAAATTACTGAGGGTGGGGGGTTGGGAAGGTTGACTGCTGTGGTTACATTAGTATGTGGAAGGGAATTGGCTTGATGTTGGCTGTGATAGTCACGGCCAAGATTAGGGTGACTGTCTCCACCTAGGAGGATTTTAGTATATTGGGGTAATACTGACATTTTTTTTTTGTAGAGTATTTTTTCCATTTAATTTTTTTTTATTTGAGTTTAAATGGATTTAATTGGTCTATATTTGAGGTAAAGGAGAGAGGCATCATTAAATAGATTTGGTGTGATGTCTGGAGAGTTTAGGGAGGAAATATGGATAGGTGGTTGATTAATATAATTAAGCAATGACCCACAATACTCCTTCATAATTTGTAACCATCTTCAACTTATAATTACTTCAGTGTCTCCTACTCAATATCTATTTACAGCTGATTCCATTTGAAAATAACCAGACTCTTACAGGCTTGATATTAACTAATATTTTACTGTACTCAGTTTAATTGTCATGTATTCACTAACTGTCATATCATTGCTACTCTGTATACAAGAGCGGCTTTAGGTCAACTGGTGCCCTAGGCGAAAGAGCTCCACGGCATCCTCCACCACACCACCCAGTGCCTCCATCCTGGTCTACTTACACTAAATAAATACTGGAAAAGTGTCCCTACTAGAGCGGCACCCTAGACGGCTGTCTAGTTGGCCTATGCCTAAGGCTGGCTATATCTGTATATGTTAATTTAATACTATATGTATGTACATGTACTATTCTATGCATGTGTCACATCGTTACTGTTTTATGTATGTATGTGCATTTATTTTGTAAATCTTGTATGACTGCCTTCTACTTATTTTTGTAAAATGGAGTATTTCTCCCTGGGCTTCTGCTAAAAATGGGACCTGTGCTAGTCATACGTTCCTGGTAAAAAAAGCAATAAATAAATAAAATAAATATCTATATATACATATATAGATATACAGATATCCAAAAAGGTATGAAGACACACAAACAACTTACTTCTTTAGCAGAACAGTTTCTTGTCTGGATTCTAATCACACTCCTCCATCATCACACGTGTCAGTTTTCAGTGTAAGGAGTACCACCTGCAATACTTAGTTGAAAACTTGTTGTGAGACTTGAAATATTCTTTTTTCAGTAATGAATAGGTTAAAAATGGCTTTCAGTGTTTTTTTTTCTGAAATTGTAAAATAAATATTCTGCTTTTCACTGTAGAGAGTGCACTTAGTTTAAACTCTTGGCAAAAGCATATAGCTTGGCATTCATTGTTATTAGAAAACTATGCAAAAATAAAAAGGAAAAGGTTTCAATGTGTGCAATTGAAGTCGAAAATGAACATCCATTTTCCGCCTTTTAAATTGAAAAGAGGGAATTGCAGAGTTGAAATACTCTGTTTTCAGTAATGAACAGGTTAAAATGGCTTTCAGTGGATTTTTCTGAAAATGTAAAATAAATATTCTGCTTTTCAGTGTAGTACAGAGTGCACTTAGTTTAAACTCTTGGCAAAAGCAGATAGCTTGGCATTCATTGTTATTAGAAAACTATGCAGTTTGAGAAATTCTCTATCTACAAGTAGGTCAAGATGAACTCTTGTATGCAGCTGTGCTTCATCAACAGGACGTGCAAGATAAGAGCAAGGCTGAGGAGTTATTCTTCAGGAACAGAATGTTTGAGATATGAAAAACAAACTGTTAGCAAACCAGCTTCAAAGGAAAGACTGGTTATTCTGGCAAAATCTCTAAACTGCTGATGCAGGCAAAAAACAACACTATAAAGATTGGGACTTTTTCTTTTGTATGAGAGACTTTGATTCTTACAGATCTGATGCTGTAAGCTGAAGTATGGCTTTGTTATTCATGTATATCTTTCATTGTTATACTAGATGTCTACTTCATATGCAGTAAAGAATGACTTATAAGATGAACCGTCTCAATTCTTTTCATTGAGTATTGGCGCAGACTACCTTTTAGTGTAGTAATTTAAATTTTACACTTGTCTTTATATCAAGTAAGAAATTCATGTTGAGACAACTGGCATGGAAACAGGGCTGGCTATTCATTAATTAGGTAGCAAAGCACTGAGGGTTCAGTCGTTTTTGGTGTCAGGCAAGGAGTTTTCGGCTACAAGAAAAAAGTCAGGGACCATCCTTTTCAGTAAAATAAAATGCAAAACAACACTTTTTTTCATAAAAAAACAATAACGCTTTTAATAACAGTATTTACCAGCATGTTTATAGCATCCGGTGAAATGACAACAAGAGTGCTTTAGCTAGCCACTCGGTCATCTGTGTGGGGTTTGATAAATTTATCTTCTTTGCTGTAGAACAAATTGATTTGGCAGCATATTGTGGGGACTGGAAGAATAAGTTGTCACATAAAGAAATGCTTTGGCAGTTGAGATTTAATGCCACTGTGCCACCAGGCTTAAACAAAACAGTTTCTATTGCCAGTGAGCTAAAAGACTAAAAGAAAGATCAATAAAAATATAAGTTGTCTAAATGCAAGTTGGCAAAAGACAAGTTGATGCAATGTACGTAAGAACATGCAATTGTTTGTTGCTTTTGTAGTATGGCTTCTGCAAGCACAATAGATATATATATACAGTTACCTATCAAAACATCTACTCTTTATAACATCTAAACTCAAAACATCAAGACCATAACATCTAAACTTCAAAACATCTAAAACTCATAACATCGAATATCAAAACGCTGAAAACTACAAAGCAACTATAAATAACATCCCACACACTGTTGCTATGTTTATGCAGGGGGGAACCCCTGCATCCCTCACACCCCCGTAAATTAAATATACCAACTCCAAGGTCGCACTACAGTGGGGATTTTCCCCACTGTAGTGCAACTTTAGTCGGACTGTCAAGGTAATGAAATGTAAAATAAAATAAAATAAATAAACAGAGCCCGTTATTCTGGTAAAATCATCTCCACCCTCTTCCTAGATCTAACAAAGGCTTTCAGCACAGTTTGCTACCCTTTACTTCTAACCCAACTCTCTAACATTGGGACTTTCCCCTACCACACTCAACTGGTTCTCGGGTTATTTAAAAAACAGACAACAGGCAGTCAAATGGCAACACTCCAACTCTCCAAATCTAAACACCTCTACCTAGAGTTCTTCAAGGCTCCTTGGATCCCTCTTATTCAGCATTTTCATTAAGGATTTCCACTCTTCTATAACTCAGGGCTCCCTTATTGATGCAGATGACTCATCTATTGTATTTTTGGATGACTTAATCTCTGACCAGCACCATAAAACTCAAGTGGTCTTCTCTACCATGGAAACCTGGCTGTATAATAACCATGTAACCCTAAACCCAAATATGTCCAAGATCATACTATTCACCCCCTAAAAAATCAACTCCATTAGACAAAACTAATGTTTCTATATTGTTAAATAAAATAAGATTTCAATACACAGGAGGTTCAGGTTAAAAACTTTACTAGTGTACACCAGGAGGCAAAAAACGTACAAGTACAGAATTTTGTCTGACATGAAACAGGAAGCACACAATTTTATATAGGTTTAACATTTAAGCTATGCCTACCTTACTGACGTGATATGTCACAGGGCATCTACATCACTTTAGCTTACAGTCCTCTATTCATAAAGCTGTTGATGCTGTATATTTAAAAAAACTTTTCCTCTAGATACAATACGGCCTTGCTATCCAGCTGGTCAGACATAATGTCTTTCTGTAAAGTTACTTCTTCAAGGTTTCATATCAGTTCGAATACAATAGCAGCTTCAGTCTTTTAATACACGTCTTTGTTCTCTGTTACACTTTCTCACACAGCTGCGTGCTATCTCAGTAACACATATACAAGGCCAAATCATTCCAACAGGAAAGAGCAGAAGATTTCATTATTTCACACATTTAATTTCCTGACCCAGCAGATAATCACTTGTGAAAAGCATAAACATTAAAACTTGCTAAGCTAGCATTCGGCCAGGGTCAAAGATCAGCTTTGCTTCAAGCCACACTGCAGTTTCAAAACTACTTACATTTACACATGAATTAATCCTTACTATTATATGATTAATAGAATAAAATGCATTATATACTACTTTGCTTTTAAACTAGCATTTCTCATATATTCAAATACACATTTTTCCCCCTATTAATACTTTTTATTCTATTTTGAAGTATGCATAGTGTCATTTCATCTCCTAGCCTTTTCCACTTAGAATTTTCAGCTAGGTGAGTCATTCAATCTATATTTCAGAAAAAATGTCATCTGAGATCAATCTTTCAATCTCAATATCTTGGTACAAAGTTTCAGTAACAGATACATCAATAAAATCTTTGATTAATCTTTTCATGCAGGGAATTCCACAGCAAACACATGCTCCTATTAGGAGTATACCCACACAAATGGCAATCAGAATATTCATTAGGATGGAACCCCACCCTCCCAAATAGATTCTGGAAAAAGTCCTTCAGTGGGTTTGGGCCTGGTTCAGTCATGGCTGATACTTGCTGAATTACCTCTAGGTGGTTAATGATCTCATGACGATTGTCTGGAATATAAGCACAGCATTCTTCTTTGATAAGCGCGCACGTACCACCTCTCGCCGCTAGGGTGAAGTCAAGAGCCATTCGATTTTGTAGCACAACAGTTCTCATTGCATTCAGTTCATCAGTCACCAGTTCTAGGGTGGAAAAAGTTGCATTACTCATTACTTCGAGAAGTTTCAACAACTTCCTCAGCTCCCAGATTGATTTGACTGCTCCATAGGCTGGGAATATTCCTGCCCAAGATATAACACTGTCACTCAAGTCCATATGAGTCAATTCGCTTTTGTCTTTTACTGAATTGTGGTCTTTCCAGCCAGCTTTGATCTTTACAACTGGATTCACAGGTTTTTCAACTGGACCTTCGGGTTTTCGGGCTGCTTCTCTCACGTTTCGTATCTTACCCAAAGGTAATTCGCAGTATGTCTTATTGCCGGAACCAAATAACCCTAAAAACAACTGCTGGACCAATTCTCAGGTAACCATTTATATGCCTTTTTTCCCACAAATAAAATAACAGTTTTCTACTTCATTACTAATATGCATCAGCCCTGCATGAAACATTTTCTGATCTATAACTGACAATTGTTTAAACAAAACTGGATTTTTGCGAATGTCATTCATAGTTGTTTTCAATGAGTTCAAATATGAGTCATAATTAGTATTGCAAAAAGTAATGCCATTACCATTCTTAATATAACATCGGTAAGATATGGTTATATTACAATTGCTCCAGCCCACCTGGAGGGTGTCATTTTTATAAAAACATACAACTCCTTTTTGTGTGACAGGTAAAAATAAAGCTATTTTGTCCTGTGATCTCACAGTTCCTGTATCGAAAAGTAAATTATCCCAAGTCTCATTTATCCCCAAAGGGACAGCAGAAATTATCAGTCCTCCATATGCAGTTGGTATAGCTGTACAAACTCAGCAATTTGAAATGTTCATAGTCTCTACATATATATGTTTCATGGCTAGGTATGTGTTAAAATTTGGATGCCAGTCTATAGACGTTTCATCACGCCTTCCCACTTTCACTTGTGTGGTTGTGTGTAGGATAAACCACAACAAGAGGAAAATTGTCACAATTATAGTCAATAAATGTACACTCAACAAAATGATTATGCAACATCTCTGGGGTTGATCTAAATTTCTATTCGCTTTGTTTTTGGCCATCTTGGTCTGGTTGTGTATCAGTCACAAAGTTTTTATCAAGTTGAAAGTTCTTTACCGGTTTACCATGCGTCAAATGAACCCAGGACGTCCTCTCGGCCACTCTAACTGCAGTAGGCGTTGCCAACAGAACCTTGTACTGTCCCTCCCACTTTGGACTTGCCCAATTCTTCCTTTTCGTCACTTTCAGCCAAACCCACGACCCTGGGGCCAAGACTGCTTCCACCGGTCTGGTCTGTTCCTTATCTGTAAAAGAGTTAAACTGCAAAACAGATTTATTTGTTAACAGTTTTCTCATATAACTAGCTAATGAACTGTCAGCCTCTTGCTCTGCAGGCATGAGAGCTTTCCACTGAGGCACATAATATGCTCTCCCAAAAAACATTTCAAAGGGAGTCAAACCCTTTACATTTGGAACCGTTCTCATACTCAGCAGTGCTAAAGGCAGACAGTATATCTAATTCTTTTGGGTCTCCTCTACTAGCTTCCTAAGTTTACTTTTAGGGTACCATTGTACCTTTCCACCAGTCCTGCTGACTGTGAGTGGTAGGCACAATGGTTCTTTAAGGAGATACCAAAAAATCTCCCAAGTTGGTGGATTGTCTGGTTTACAAAATGTGTGCCGTTGTCACTATAAATCCTTTCCAGAATGCCAAATCTAGGGATTACTTCTTTTATCAGGGCTTTCGCCACTGTTGTTGCATCCGGGCTTTTGGTTGGAAAAGCTTCTACCCATTTAGAAAACATGTCTACAATAACTAAACAAAACTTTTTCCCTTCACATTTATTCAATTCTATGAAATCCATACAAATAGTATGGAACGGATATGGTGGTATAGGAAAACTTCCTTGCTTGGTTTTAAATGCTCCTTGTGCATGGTGTTTGTTACAAGTATGACAAGCTGCACAAAATTTTTTTGTGTAGTTTGTGTATCCATATTTATTTGCCAAATCATTTGCCAAATCATTGTTTATTGCCTGTACTGGAGCTTTTCTCCCCGGGCCTCTACTGAAAACGGATACATGTCCAGCTAGACTAGCCCGGTCAACAAATGTAAAATAAATAAAAATAAATATGTTTGGAATATTCAGTTTACTAACTGTACCATCCCCCCTGTTGAGACATGGCACTGCCCATGGCTCAACAAAGCTGCATATCTAAATAAATTAGACGGCAATATTGTTTTTCTTTCTTTGGAAATGTACAGTCCATTCTCAAGAATTGCACATCGTTTTACCCATTTTTGTTTCTCTGCTTTTGTAGTAAGCGTCTGCATTGTTTTTAACATGTCTAAATCTAAAATCTCAGAGGGTTGTAATTCCTCATTTAAAAGTAAAGTTTCTGAGTCTGAGGCTGCTTGCTTTGCAGCTGCATCAGCTCGTGCATTGCCTTTGGAAATCTTATCCTGCTGTTTTGTATGAGCTACACATTTACAAATAGCTACTTTGGTAGGTAACTGAATAGATTCTAATAACTCCAAAATAAATTGCGCATGATTAATAGGTTTTCCACTGGATGTTATCATTCCTCTATTTTTCCATTGTTGTGCAAATACATGTACTGTAGAAAAGCATACTGACTATCAGTATATATGTTCACACACTTGTTTTTTGCTAAAGTACATGCCCTCGTCAAAGCTGTCAATTCTGCTGCTTGTGCAGATAAGTTGTGTGGTAAGGATTGAGCTTCTAAAATTTCATTGTCTGTAACTACTGCATACCCTACCAGATTCTTCCCTGTAGGACCCCTTCTGCATGAGCCGTCCACATAATATGTCACCTCGGCATTATCCAAGGGCATATCTGTGAGATCTTGTCTAGGTAAAGCTAACTGTTCAATTTCCTGCAGGCAGCTGTGTGGTGTGCCATCCATAGGAGTTGGGAGTAGTGTTGATGGATTTAATGTCGTACATCGTTCAATTGTCATATGAGGTTGGATCAGCAGTATAGTCATACACGAAAGATGTCAAGCAGGGGAAAGGTATGCCACTTTTTCTTGCAATAAAATTATTGCAACTGCATGAGGCACTCTCAATGTGAGAGGGTGGAATAACACCACTGAGGCTGAAGCCTGTACTGCCATTGCAGCTGCAACTACTGCTTGTACACAGTGAGGCAAAGATCGCGCCACTGGGTCTAACTGTGATGAATAATAGGCTATGGGGCGTTGCTTATCCCCATGTTGTTGCGTCAATACTGACGTCATATATCCTTGCTTACAATCTACGGTCTGAAAAAAACATTTGTGATAATTTGGAAATCCTAAAACTAATGAAGAAGCTATCAACTGCTTCAACCTGCAGAAAGCTGTTTCTGCTTCGGGTGTCCATTGTAAGATATCTTGTGCTGCCATTGGTGTCTTATATATCAAGTCAGTCAGTGGAGCAGATTCCAAAGCATAATTTGGTATCCAGCTCCGACAAAAATTAGTTGTACCTAAGAAAGACATCATTTCCTTCTTGGTTGCTGGTTTAGGTGCTTGCAAAATTGCTGTTTTTCTTTCCTCATCTAGTATTCTACCTTAATTGGATATTACATATCCCAAGTATCTAACTTGTTTTCTCCAAAGTTGTAACTTACTTTTGTTTACTTTGTGTCTTTGTGTTGCTAAAAATTTCAATAATGCTACAGTATCCTCCCTGCACTGTTGCTGGGTGGGGGCTGCTAGCAAGATGTCATCTACGTAAAGTAGAATTTGACTACCTCCTGGGGGGGTAAACCCTGCCAGGTTGCTAGCCATTTCTTGTGCAAATATTGTTGGACTCTCACAATATCCCTGTGGTAGTCGAGTATATGTATACCTTTTACCCTGAAATGTAAATGCAAACCAATATTGACTATCAGGATGTATAGGTATTGAAAAGAAAGCATTGCTAATATCTACCACAGAGAAATATTTCTGTTGCGGTTCTAAATCGTTTAACAAGGTATGTGGGTCTGGCACAGTAGGTGCTCTAGGTATTACTGCATTATTTACAGCTTGTAAATCTTGTACCATCCGCCATTCCCTGTTTGCTTTTTTAACAGGAAATAGTGGTGTATTACATGGTGAATCAGGAGATTCTACCAGTACTCCTTCTTTGAGTAATGCTGCTATATAGGCTTAATTCCTATTTCTGCATCCTTTCTCAAAGGGTATTGTCTTTTCTGTGGTCTAAAAGCTGACTTTGGGGTAATTGTAAATGGTCCTGCTGTTCGAATAAGTCCTACATCTGACTTGCCTGTTGACCAAAGAGTTGTTGGAATTTCACATAAGGCCTTTTCTTCTTCTTCTAATAAGAATGCTAATCAGCTGTCCTCGCTAGATTGCAAGTGTACAGCTGGATGTGTCTGTGTCAACCAATTCAGTTTTTGTTTTTGTATCCCTTGTTCTGATAGTTCTAAATCAGTCTGTTTCTCCCATCTTGTTACTTTTTCTCCTAAGTCTGCCCATTTGACACTTTTGTTCTTTGTCAAGCTGACATGTGGTAACCGATTTGATCTATACAATGCAAGGAATTCTTGAGGTAACGAACAGCTAACTACACTGTTCCCCTCAGTATCCCAGTACAAAGTACGCAAAACCAATCTAGTTGCACGATTTCTAAACAATTCTTGCTCATACTCTCTATCAGGTCCTGGTGTAGTACAGTAGTATAGAGTACAGTGTAACAAATGCTGTCGATCAGTGTCAAGGGAGGGGGCTTTACTGATGGCTGCATTCATCAGTTCCTCGGTTACTGCCCCTGGACCAGTCGTGACTAGGTCCTGGCTGTACCAGCAAAAAGTTTCACCCTCCGATCGCACTACAAAGGTATCCATTTGTCTGTGTGCCTCCATACCTTGTACAGTTGGAACTACTGCTATGCCAAATATCTGCATAAGGTCCCTGCCCAATAGGTTTACTGGACACTTTGCAGAAACAACAATTTTACTTCTCTGGGTCATACCTGAAACAGGGTCAATTATTGCTATATCATGGGAAAGTGGTTCCCTGTATAGCTGTCCATTTGCGGCTTTTACTAGTATATAATCAGGTGATTCTGAATGTTCTGGTAACTTGGAGGGGTGTATCAAAGTCCGTGATGCTTCTGAGTCACACAGGAATTTGACTTCCCTTCCCTCCACCAGAAGTGTAACTTCCGATTTCGTATCTACTAAGTAGAGCTCAAAATTCAATAATGCTAAGTCCAAAATGTCACTTTCTTCATCCTCCATATCTACTTGCACTTCCTCTACTCCTTCTATCACATTTACATTTGTTTTTTGTTTATTAACTTTTCCTGATGATTTCTGACTTTCACATGATGTATCTTCACTATCATATAGTCAGTCCTCATCTCCCTTATCTTCTGTAATTACCTTTTTGTTTTGCCTACAATCCCTTACTAGATGTCCCTTTTTCTCGCACTTGAAGCATTCACCTCTCTTTTTTTCTTTCTTCAAAATCTTCTGATCGTTTGTCAGACTGTTTGTTTCCCTGGGCATTCTTCTTGCTCTTTTTACCTGACTGTAACACAAATACTTCAGCTCCGTCTTCAGCAGTGAAGACTTGCGCCTTCTTTTTCTTTTTACTATTAAAATGTCTCTCAGCATGTCTAGCGTATTCGAGTAAGGCTTGTAGCCTCCCTGTTCGATGGTCTATCATATGCTTCGTAATGAAGCTACTAATAGGTGCAATGCAACCTTTCAAAAATGCATTTTTTAATTGTTGTTCATACGGGAAATCATTTGTTTGGTTCTCAGGAACCGACATACCGCTATGATTATTAAAACATTCTAATAATCTAGCATAGTACCCATCTATTGTCCCATTTTCCTGTTGTATGCATTGATTAATGCAAGTCCAGTATGCTCTAGGTTTCCATTTCTCAGAGATTCGGTCTGTCAGACCTTTCACTCTGTTGTCTAACTCTGTGTCACTATGTGGGAGTGGTTTAAATTCTGCATTACGAGGATTCCAGTTGCCACAAATCATGTGCCAATCTGGACCTATAATTTGTCTTACTACTTTTTCTACTTCTTCCCCATTCAAGTGGAAACTTAATCTCATGCCTTGTAAATCTTCTAAAAATTTCGTAAAATTAACTTTCGGATGGGGGATTCCCTCAGTAGCCTTCCGGATATCTTCCGGTGTCCATGGTCTATATACTGAGAGTGCTGGGTCCTGCCCTTCCTGTCCTGCCTGAGGATTTGGAACTTCTATAAGTGGGCATATTTCTTCCTCACTCTCATCCTGTAGATTTCTCTCTATTTGGCATGATTCTGTGTCCCTATGTGTTTTACGTGTTCGGGACCTAGTTTCAATAGGATCTCTAACAAATGGTTGTGGACTTGCTGAAACTTCAGGATAACGTGGAGGCGGACCAGCCTGTCCACTCGCTTCATATCCTGAAAAGGGTAAGGGAGGGGGCAAGGGAGGAGGAGGGGGAGCTGTTGCTATTACTAAGTTATTATCCTCTTTGTCTAGAAATAATGTTTTTGAATTTTTCAGCTTCTGCTCTCTACGATTTGCTTCCTCAATCCACCTGTGTGCCTGAGGAATGCCTAATTGGCGTTGCTTTTTTGACTGTCCTTCTGCATCACATTTAAGCTGTTTAAGGAGTTTAACTAGTGAAGTTTTATCTAGTTTACCATAAAATTCATATTTATTAACCCATTTCGTATAATACCTAACGTTATCAGAATGTTGTAATTGCATGTATTTTGCGTCTTCGGTTAGGGGCGGATCTCGCGATGTTTTAGTGCACTGATTACCCATGTCAAAGAAAATGTTACGTAACCCTTTTTTATCACGTGAGATCAAGTTCTCAGTTCCTGTTCACAGTTTATCTAGAATAAGTGCCTACCTTATTCTGTTACCCTGATCTATGACCAAATATACAGTACTTCCTTTTGTCCCTGATCTGCAAAACAAATCTTGACAACAATATACTGTAACCTAGTCCCTGATCTAAAACAGAAAAAAGGCAAATTCTTCCTACCTGAGCCTCTGGTATTGAGAAAGTCCAAGTTCCGCTTTTCGGCCACAGATAAGAAAGTGGCCAGCCTCTTTACACGACAATTCAGTCGGAGGTCTTTTCACTCAAGAAGAACCATTTCGGTAACTTCTCCTGTGCAATATTCGACCACCGATACGCTCTGATCTGTGGCTTACCAAGGGAATTCCGTCAGCGAAGGACCAAACTGTTAAATAAAATAAGATTTCAATACACAGGAGGTTCAGGTTAAAAAGTTTACTAGTGTACACCAGGAGGCAAAAAACGTACAAGTACAGAATTTTGTCTGACATGAAACAGGAAGCACACAATTTTATATAGGTTTAACATTTAAGCTATGCCTACCTTACTGATGTGATATGTCACAGGGCATCTACATCACTTTAGCTTACAGTCCTCTATTCATAAAGCTGTTGATGCTGTATATTTAAAAAAAAACTTTTCCTCTAGATACAATACAGCCTTGCTATCCAGCTGGTCAGACATAATGTAGATAATAGATAGATAGATAGATAGATTTGTACTAGGCTAGTTGCCCTTGCTGCGCCATTTAAGCCTAGCCTTTATTATCCTTGTTGAGACTCACTCCTGCACCTTGTGTTTGTAAGGCAAACACCTTAACCATTAGGCCACCCTCCCAACCCTTTCTTTCTGTAAAGTTACTTCTTCAAGGTTTCATATCAGTTCGAATACAATAGCAGCTTCAGTCTTTTAATACACGTCTTTGTTCTCTGTTACACTTTCTCACACAGCTGCGTGCTATCTCAGTAACACATATACAAGGCCAAATCATTCCAACAGGAAAGAGCAGAAGATTTCATTATTTCACACATTTAATTTCCTGACCCAGCAGATAATCACTTGTGAAAAGCATAAACATTAAAACTTGCTAAGCTAGCATTCTGCCAGGGTCAAAGATCAGCTTTGCTTCAAGCCACACTGCAGTTTCAAAACTACTTACATTTACACATGAATTAATCCTTACTATTATACGATTAATAGAATAAAATGCATTATATACTACTTTGCTTTTAAACTAGCATTTCTCATATATTCAAATACACATTTTTCTAACATATATATTATCTAAACAACATTAAAATTGAAATTGTTAGCCACACAAAACTTCTTGGGGGTCACCATAGACAAACACCTCAAATATGATATCCACATACAACATAATATCCACAAAACCCCTCAAAAGGTAGGTATTCTTTATAGACATATTTTCTTCCTAAGTGCCTTCACTAGACAAACCCTTGTTTCAACCTACTTACTCCCTTCACTCATCTATGGTGCTCTGTTATTCACTAACCTCCAATCTTCACTAAAAGACAAGTTTGAGAGATGTCACAATAAAATAGCCAGATTCGTTGCTAATGCCAAATACTCTACCCGTCATTGTACCGCTCTGCGTTCCCTAAAATGGCTTGAACTTCCACACTACCTCACCTACGGGCAGCTAACTATAGCAGACAAAATAATGTTTAAACCTTCAGACTGTCCTGCCCTCAGCTCAATATTTACTTTCTACCTCCCAAAGAGGCTACTCAGATCTGAGAATCAGCAACTCTTGCAGGTATATAAGCCAAACCTTCCATCTGGCCAGCTCCTTTACTCCTGTTCCATACCGAAAAATTGGAATGCCCTACCTTGATCAATTAGAACTACCAATTACCTTGCCTTTTTCAAAACTTCATTATGTAAATACCTTTCTTCTACCTGGAACTGTATATGCACTCAGCCTCATTAAAGTATTAGTATAACTGAACTGATAACATCCTATCTACCATATTATAATGGTCACTGTAACTCTTCATTGCTCTAAAACCTAGAAAACATGAATGTAATCTTACCTCTTTACTTGTGTGATTATATCCCCTACTGAGTGCTAAATCTGCTCTTGTATTCACTTCTGAAATGTATGTTTTTCTACTCTATGTATTACTGCTGAATGAATTGTTAAACAATAATCAACAAATGTATGTTAATTGCTGAGCTTTTCTCCCTGGGCCTCCACTGAAAATGGGCTCTGAACAGCCCATTGGACTTTCCTGGTAAACAAAGTGCAAATAAATAAAAAAATAAAAAAATGAACCTATGCCGTCAATGCCTTAAGTGGTTATGTTACTAACTAAACAGCAGGTGAGAAAGTCTTTTTAGATCTAGAATGTCTGATGTCAGCAGTCAAACCGAAAACCTATTCTGATGTCAGCCAATGAAGTTGCTATATCACAATTTAGGCAACTTGATAGCAGACAGTAAGAAAGACATAAGGAGTACCCCATCCATATCTATCAACTGTCTAAATTTTGGCAGACTGCCCAGATTTTTGCTTCATGAAGTCAGTAAATAATAATAAAATAATAACACTGATAATGAAAAGAATACACATTTCAGGTTCAGACTTCATAGCCCTCAGAAAACACATCCAAAGCAAATCATCTTATCTGAACAACTTTCTAAGCTTCAATCCTCTCTCCAACCATCATGTCAGTCTTTATCTAGATTTTACTACCAGGAGAGCTGGCTCAGTACCACAGAGATACGGGCAAGCATCCTAGCATAAATCAAGAAAAAAACTCTACAAGCTAAAATCAGTGAACCAATAGAAAATAACTATTCACTGGGGATCTCTGATAAGACGTAAGATATTCAATAATCTCACAAGGATGGATGATTTAACACTGTTTTAAACAATAATGAGGACTGCACTTGCATCTAGGCTGGGCCATACCACCTTCAATTAACGAATCCATTTTGAGAGGAAGAGAACATTATAGGTAGAAATCAGCAGTAAACCACTGTGTTCTGGGCATCCTGACTGGAGTAGGTGGGACACAGCCCACACCAGCAATGCTTCAGTGACAGCTGCCTGGAGTAGGTGGGACACAGTCCACAACAGTGGTGCTTCAGTGACAGCTCCCTAGAGTAGGTGGGATACAACGCATACCAGCAATGCTTCAGTGACAGCTGCTTGGAGTAGGTGGGACACAGCCCACACCAGCAATGCTTCAGTGACAACTGCATGGAGTAGGTGGGACACAGCCCACACCGGCAATGCTTCAGTGACAGCTGCCTGAAGTAGGTGGGACACAGCCCACACCAACAATGTTTTAGTGACAACTGCATGGAGTATATGGGACACAGCCCACACCAACAATGCTTCAGTGACTGCTGCCTGGAGTAGGTGAGATACAGCCCACACCAGCAATGCTTCAGTGACAGCTGTCTGGAGTAGGTGGTACACAGCCCACACCTGCAATGCTTCAGTGACAGCTACGTGGAGTAGGTGGGACACAGCCCACATGAGCAATGCTTCAGTGACAGCTGCCTGGAGTAGGTGGGATACAGCCCACACCAGCAATGCTTCAGTGAAGCTGCCTGGAGTAGGTGGGACACAGCACGCACCAGCAATGACAGCTGCTTTGAGTAGGTGGGACACAGCCCACACCAACAATGTTTCAGTGACAGCTGCCTGGAGTAGGTGGGATACACTCCATACCAGAAATGCTTCAGTGACAGCTGCTTGGAGTAGGTGGGATACAGCCCACACCAGCAATGCTTCAGTAACAGGTGCCTGGAGTAGGTGGGGCACAGCCTACACCAGCAATGCTTCAGTGACAGCTGCCTGAAGTAGGTGGGATACAGCCCACACCAGCAATGTTTCAATGACAGCTGCCTAGAGTAGGTGGGACACAGCCCACACCAGCAATGTTTCAGTGACAGCTGCCTGGAGTAGGTGGGATACAGCCCACACCAGCAATGCTTCAGTAACAGCTGTCTGGAGTAGGTGGGACACAGCCCACACCAGCAATGCTACAATGACAGCTGCCTGGAGTCAGTGTGATACACCCCACACCAGCAATGCTTCAGTGACAGGTGCCTGGAGTAGGTGAGATACAGCCCACACCAGCAATGCTTCAGTGACAGCTACCGGTGTAGGTGGGACACAGCCCCACACCAGTAATGCTTCAGTGACAGCTGCCTGGAGTAGGTGGGATACATCCCACACCAGCAATGCTTCAGTGACAGGTGCCTGGAGTAGATGAGATATATCCCACACCAGCAATGCTTCAGTAACAGCTGCCTGGAATAGATGGGATACATCCCACACCAGCAATGCTTCAGTGACAGGTGCCTGGAGTAGGTGTGATACACCCCACACCAGCAATGCTTCAGTGACAGGTGCCTGGAGTAGGTGGGATACATCCCACACCAGCAATGCTTCAGTGACAGGTGCCTGGAGTAGGTGGGATATATCCCACACCAGCAAGGCTTCAGTGACAGGTGTCTGGAGAAATAGGTCCATAACAGGAACACATGATGGTGCTGACCTTTGTCTTATTCAATGTTCTGGCACCATTTTGAACTACAGCACTACGGGGAGGGGCTGATCATTTTAACTGGGCTGTACCAGCTGAAGAAAAGCAGTGATACAAAACAACAAGCTCGTGGTAGTTGGTTGATAGGTAGTTATTATGCATGAACTCAAGGATGCTGTTAATCAGCCAATGACTTGCTCTGGGTCACACTGCAGACAAGAGAAGACTGAGAGGATAAACCTTGTACCACAGAAAGTGGCTCACTGACAGTTTACAGTCTTAATCCATCCCACTGACTACCATTTCAAAAGATACACCTACTCCCCATCAGGGAATCAAACCCTGATTTTCTGCATGACACACAGGGATAGTCACCACTATACTAATGAGGGCTGCACAAGGGCTTGGCTAGAATTTTTTAGGAGGTCTTTCAGAGTAGTTTTAAGGATGCCAGGTAGGGTATTTACCCGATGAATACAGGTGAGTTCCAACCTTAGCCACATTGTACAAGTACAGACCGTGCCCACAGATTTGATAGGATTGTGGACATAGACGAGTTTTTACTCATTGAATCATAATGGCTGATTCATAACATGGTTGTGTAGAACGGTATTTAGTGCTGGACAAGCAGATGGATACTGGATACTGCTGTGGGTAGTAAGAAGCTGTGCATATGTTAGTCAATGGGGTAGTTCTAACCAATTTACGCTTTTTAATGCTGTATGGTGGCTGGTTCTGTAAGCAGCATTTGGTGCAAATTAAGCCATTTTATTACAGAATTGTTAAAGTTTTGCTTTTGTAATGCCTGTTGGTTAGTAAGGATGGGAGCACCACAAAGCAGTGACTGGAGCAGGTAAGAAGAGGTAGGTGTAGTTTCAGATGCGTTGGTGAGAATGTTTGTCTTCTCTGTAAAACATCCCTAGTTTTTGATGATTTCTTTAAGGAATTTTGTATATGTTGGCCAAATATAAGATTATCATCCACTATCACCCCTAATACTTTGCTATGAAACGTGACTTTAATAACTTTATTATTGAGAGAGAGAGAGAGAGAGAGAGAGAGAATTTTAAATTTTATTTTTATGCCAGAGGGATTTGGATAAATAAAAATTTTTTTTTTTTTTTTTGGAGGGGGGTGATTGAGCATGAGCTCTGAGTTACACAACCATGTTTCAGTAGCTGTTAAAGCTTCCTAAGTAATTTTTGGACATATGTCAGGTTGGATGATATGCATATGAGTGTGAAGTCATCTGCATCTTGTATTAAGAAGGCCTGTTGTGTGGACATGTGAAGGGTGTTGGTTAGAATGTTAAAGTGGAGGGGACCAAGGATAGAGCCTTGTGGTGCACCAGTGTTGACTGGGAGGTATATAGAGAGGGTGGAGTGCCATTTTACTGACTGATACCTATTGGGCAAGTAGCTTTTGAACCATAGAAGCATGTGATGAGACAGACCTATTAAGGACATTTGAAGTAGAAGTTGGCTGTAATTAACTGTGTCAAAGGATTTAAACAAGTCTAAAACAGAATAGATAGTATCTGTAAAGGTGTGCAGTGTTACTATTATGGGAAGGACTGAAGCCATATTGTGTGGGTGATAGGAGATCTTCCTGCAGGAGGTAGTGTAGCAATTGTTTCTGAATACATTTTCAAGTATTTTGGAGAGGAGGGATCAGATTGCTATAAGGCTAAAGTTACTGATGCCTGTTGTATTTATTCCTTTGTGTAGATGGATGATGTGCATTTTTTTTCCACACAAAGGGAACATGGGATTCCTAAACTGACCTATTTTAAAAACTGAGACAGGATAAGAAATGCTAGTTGTTGTTATTTTAAGTTACTGGCTTGGAAGGTCATCAGCTGAAGTAGTGTGTGGTTTGAGTTTGTTTAAGAGTAGCTTTATATAGGATGTGGACACAGGTTTGAAGGTGAAAGTGGATGTGGTGTTACGTGGCTTTTGGGCAGGGCTGGGATTAGATGCTGGAGAATCCTTGGTTAGGGATGCTATACTAGCTATGAAATAAGAGTTGATTTCTACTGCAGTTTTAATTGGTGAGCTATTGACTGAGGGATTAGGGTTGAATTTTTGGCCAGGATGTAAGATTTCTTTAATGGCTGACCAGAATTTTTAGGGTTGTGTTTACTATTGTTCTGAATGTTGTTATAGTACACTTTTTTTGTTTTCATTTATTTGCTTTGTAGTATGGTTGTGGAGTATTCTTAAGTTTTTAAGATATTGTTGTGCTTCATATTTTTGCCTTTTTTCCATGCTTTTTCTCTAAACTGCATTAGCATTTTACTCTTTTTGAATAGCCAAATTGCATTATTTTTGGTCTCTTCCATCTAGGAGGTACAAGGTTATGTAGGTGTTTAGGAAAGTTGTATTGAATTCATTTACAGCACCATCAAAGGGTAGGATTTTTAGGATGTTCCAGTTAATAGGTGATGGAGTAGTAATGACTATTTCTGGGTTAAACTTGGGCATCTGTTGTTTTATAAACATGCTGTTAAAGTGGACATGTGAGTGTATAGATTGGGAGATGGTCTTTGAGAGGGAGTCTGACATTTTACCTGCGGTGGTGAATTTGCTAGGGTTTGATAGTAGGATCCAGTCTAATAAGACATTTGATGTATTGCTATAATGTATGGGACTATTAATTAGTTGTGTGAAACTTTATAAGTTCATGCTAGGTATAAGAGAGTTAAAGGTTATGTCCAACCAACTGATATTGACATCACCTAGTAGCATTTTGTCATATAGAGTCATAGATTTTTACTAGGCTAACGACCGGGGGGTGGGGGTCTTTCTAAGCCTAGCCAAGTTTGCTCCAAAGAATAATGATGCCTTGTATCCAAACAGGACATTGAGGGCCAGGCATTTATAAGCTCCCTCTGTCCATAAGGGACATGAGTGCCAGGCCCGGTGTAAATATCCTGTTCCCCATCCACTGGTCTAGGTTGTGCTTCAACTGGGTAATAGACAAACGCAGCTTCACATGGATTGGAAGTCCGTTCCCTAACAGAGGCAGTCTCTGGGACACATATCTGTCCCTCCAGCATGTTCTGTTTAAGTTAAAGACAAAATTCAGGTCCTTAGACCTTGTATTTCTGGTACTTTGATTTTCAAATATGTTGGAGATTCATAAGTATGGGGTTTGCAGATTCCTTGTTAATCAGGCATAGATCCCCCCTCATCAATCTATAGGAGACTGAGTTAAGGGAAAGGGTTTTAAGGCCTCTACATAAGGCAGATTTCTTATGCAGAATACTTGTGTAATTCTTATGGATATCCAAATTACGATATCTTGAAGTGTCACTGTATTGTTGCCAGGACGGATGTAAAGGACAGTAGGGCATATTTGCTTAGATTTGTTTATTTTCTGGAAAGTAGTAAGAAGCTCTGCTGAACTGAATTTTGGTATTGGTTTGCTGTAGGGGACATGTGGTTGTTGTTTGGAAATATTAAGGCAATATCACCACCTTCCCTCTTTGCATGGTCATTATATATGATATTATAGCTGGGTGGTGTAATTTCAGAGTCATTTGTGTTAGTTTAAGCCAAATTCCATTTATAGTAAGAATATCAGGCTTATGTTGGGTAATCCTGCCATGTAGTTAAGTAGTTTTGTTTGTTATGCTCATAACCGGCCTTAGGTATAGGCCAACTAGGCGGCCACCTAGGGCACCGGTCTAGCAGGGACGCTTTTCCAGTATTTATTTGGTGTATGTAGACCAGGATGAGGGCACCAGGTGGTGTGGTGGGGGGGGACCATGGAGCCCTTTCGCCTAGGGCACCAGTTGATCTAAGGCCTCTGATGGTTATGATTCTAACATTTATGAAGGTAAAAGTTAAATTACTGAGGGTGGGTGGTTGGGAGGGTTGACTGCTGTGGTTACATTAGTATGTGGAAGGGAATTGGCTTGATGTTGGCTGTGACAGTCAGGGCCAAGATTAGGGTGACTGTCTCCTCCTAGGAGGATTTTAGTATATTGGGGTAATACTGACATTTTTTTTGTAGAGTAATTTTTCCATTTAATTTTGTTTTGATTTGAGTTTAAATGGATTTAATTGGTCTATATTTGAGGTAAAGGAGAGAGGCATCATTAAATAGATTTGGTGTGATGTGTGGAGAGTTTAGGGAGGAAATATGGATAGGTGGTTGATTAATATAATTAAGCAATGACCCACAATGCTCCTTCATAATTTGTAACCATCTTCAACTTATAATTACTTCAGTGTCTCCTACTCAATATCTATTTACAGCTGATTCCATTTGAAAATAACCAGACTCTTACAGGCATGATATTAACTAATATTTTACTGTACTCATTTTAATTGTCATGTATTCACTAACTGTCATATCATTGCTACTCTGTATACAAGAGCGGCTTTAGGTCAACTGGTGCCCTAGGCGAAAGAGCTCCACGGCATCCTCCACCACACCACCCAGTGCCTCCATCCTGGTCTACTTACACTAAATAAATACTGAAAAAGTGTCCCTACTAGAGCGGCACCCTAGACGGCTATTTAGTTGGCCTATGCCTAAGGCTGGCTATATCTGTATATGTTAATTTAATACTCTATGTATGTACATGTACTATTCTATGCATGTGTCACATCGTTACTGTTTTATGTATGTATGTGCATTTATTTTGTAAATCTTGTATGACTGCCTTCTACTTATTTTTGTAAAATGGAGTATTTCTCCCTGGGTCTCTGCTGAAAATGGGACCTGTGCTAGTCATACTTTCCTGGTAAAAAAAGCAATAAATAAATAAAATAAATATCTATATATACATATATAGATTTACAGATATCCAAAATGGTATGAAGGCACACAAACAACTTACTTCTTTAGCAGAACAGTTTCTTGTCTGGATTCTAATCACACTCCTCCATCATCACACGTGTCAGTTTTCAGTGTAAGGAGTACCACCTGCAATACTTAGTTGAAAACTTGTTGTGAGACTTGAAATATTCTTTTTTCAGTAATGAATAGGTTAAAAATGGCTTTCAGTGTTTTTTTTTCTGAAAATGTAAAATAAATATTCTGCTTTTCACTGTAGAGAGTGCACTTAGTTTAAACTCTTGGCAAAAGCATATAGCTTGGCATTCATTGTTATTAGAAAACTATGCAGTTTGTGAAATTCTCTATCTACAAGCAGGTCAAGATGAACTCTTCTATGCAGCTGTGTTTCATCAACAGGACGTGCAAAATAAGAGCAAGGCCGAGGAGTTATTCTTCAGGAACAGAATGTTTGAGATATGAAAAACAAACTGTTAGCAAACCAGCTTCAAAGGAAAGACTTATTATTCTGGCAAATTCTATAAATGGCTGATGCAGGCAAAAAAGGTAAAGACTGGGACATTTTTTTTTTGTATGAGAGACTTTGATTCTTACAGGTCTGATGCTGTAAGCTGAAGTCCGGCTTTGTTATTTGTGTATATCTGTCATTGTTATACTAGATGTCTACTTCATATGCAGTAAAGAATGCCATATCAGATGAACCATCTCAATTGTTTTCATTGAGTATTGGTGCAGACTAACGTTTAGTGTAGTAATTTAAATTTTACAGTGGTAAGACCAGACCAGACAAAACTACCGGGGGTGACCTGTAGAGGTGCCTCTCACAGTGCGACATCCCTGTGCAGTTCTTCTTTTGAATCAACTCTTCTTTCCTAAAACTTTGGCCATTGACTGGAGGACAAACACTGCAGCACAGTACAGGGCAGTACAGTACTTTGTCTTCAAACAGTTGGTGAAATACGAGGTGTGGGTCATACTGCCGGACCTGATATCCCCAGCATCTAGTGACTGACAGCAAAAAATTCTTCCACAATTGATCTTCATGTCAAGCCTGATCACCTTGTCCTGAACATTTGTGGTAAATATTTTCTTCTGTTTTTCTTTTAACAATGAATGCAAGTCATGAAATGCCAAGAAGTGCACCAAGTATTTTACTGTTGATGTATCTGAATCATGTGTAGATGTGTGGAATTATTTAAATACATAGTATAATCAGCATATTAGCACCTGTAAGTCTTAACTACATAAGACAGAAGTGTCACACAATGTACAGAAATATGTTATTTAAATATTGCTTTTTGTATGCCTTGTCATAAACTTATTGTATGTATTGTACAAAACCTGGAACACAACCAGAACAAAGTAATGCTTGAAGCACAGACAATGGTTCCTGTTTCTATATATCCTGTTGCAAAAGATTTATTACAGGCTAATGTAGATGTAAAAGTTTGTACTTTACAGTCTGATTTGCAGGAGTTTAAAGATTGGATTGCTAGTTAGCAACCAGCAAGATCTTGACCTTATAGGTCACTTTCAGACTTACTGTGATAAATGAAATGTGTCTGGTAAAATGCATGCTGACATTACTAAATGTACAAAATAATTTTCTCAGTTTTTGAAAGTCTCACTGACTGAAATTAAGACACAAACTGTTATTGAACAAGGCAGTAAAGCTATTTGTATAATAAAAGGATTAACTGTCCATTTGCAATAAACATATGACAGGTAACTGGCTGACACACAGCATGACGTAATTGTTGCAAGGGAGGAGACTAACACATTACGAGACACAGGAATCTGAGGCTGTAAGAGCAGCACATTTAGCTAATGATAGAAACTCTCCCTAAGTGAGATGAACAGAAGGGTATTTTTAATAACATGATTACATTTGAAGCTTGGATTCTTAAAACTGTAGGCACTGTATGCAATGATACACTTAAGCGTTGCTTCTGGAGTTTTATTCCTTAGCGTTTCATGGCTTATAGACAGCAAAAGTGGCATAAAACCATTGCACATTACAAAACAGATAAGAACAGAGATGAGATTCATGGTAAACTGACAAAAATATTTAATAAACTTCTAAGACATAGTCAGAGTGAGTTCAAAAAGTTCAGACAACATATGCAAACACTTTTTCAGAAGTACATAAGAGCTTTAAAGTCAGCATAACAGAATACTGACAAATATAATCTGGTCAGTAAAGAGTTAAAGCAACAGCAGTTAATTATGCTAACAAATAATTTATGATGTACTATTCTACCTTTCAAAAATGGTTAAGGGTACACAGCATCAACTTTCATTTAGTTACAGCAAGGCACTTAAATAGTAATAAACTCAGTAAAGACATGATGTCACAAGACTGACATGCATGTATTTTCTTTTCATCTAAAGTGCAGCAAAAGGCTAATGACAGCAAAGGTAAACCATGTAAATATATGTGTTTTAAGCATGTGTTAGTTAAGTCAATATCTCATTTGTTTCTTACAATATTTTGTAATCGTATGATAGCATAAAAAATAGCACCGACTCCAGCAAAAATAGTATTCAAAAGCAATATTATGCATAGTTAAGCAAGTTAATGTTTATTACAACTGTATTCTAGTATCAAGTTACAAGTATATTAACAAATGACTGAAGGTATGAGTAAGTGCTAAAGGAGTTATGGGTTAAGTGTCTGGAATGAGCAGAAAGAAAAAAAAAGTATGTAAACTCAAATCTTTCCAGGCTGGAATGGGTAGCTACAAGGAATGTTGCATAACATAAATTGTTACTGGTACTGAAATGTATAAGGTCAAGGAAACAAGACTGGTTGCCAGGCCAAATGGCTTACGTTTTTTTAACAAAAATCCTGTTTGGTAATTGTAATAAGATTAGTATTAAGCAAGAAAATGGTCTCGCCACGATGTATCAAGTGAAAACGTAATATTCCAGGAATTCCAAATGATCCACTAGGCCATGTGGATCATTTGGAATTCCTGGAATATTACGTTTTCACTTGATACATCGTGGAGAGACCATTTTCTTGCTTAATACTATTTGGACTGTTTTTCAGGTGATTATTGGTCTCTTTAAGCTTGCAGTTACCTCTTGGTCTAATTGTAATAAGATGTCATACTTGTGCATACATGTCATTAATAATCTGTTTGCAAGTAAATACTACACCCAGTACAGTCAGTATATGGGCTATGGTATAATCAAATCAAAAGCAAACGTGTAAGACCAAAGTGTCACAGTCTAGGTAACAGCCAAAGGGCAAGCATACATTCAATTCTCACAGCATAAAGCAAATACACAATACTGCAATAAAATGATGTATACTACAGGGGGAAGGGCACACTAACTGTGTCTGAAACAAAATAACAGCATTTAGCTAAAGTGATACAGGTCCTTCATACACTGCAGGAGGCAGGGGTTAAGGTTAAAAGTGAAAAGGTACAATTCATACCATGACATGCTTTCTAGCCAAAAAAAAACCTTTCTGGAGTAAAAACAAAAGACAAATACAGCTTTTTTTAATTTAAAGGCAGCATTGGCCAGGCTACAGAGTTAGTAGCTCCAGGTTTAACACATCCCTTTGTGTTACAGGCAGGAGCTGGACCCAACACACTCTCTGTTGTGCTTTTACAGGAGTGGCCTCATGGCTCTATTGCTAAAATAAAAAATACTTTACATTCTTCAGTAAAAAGATGACACATGTTGAGAGGGAATATCACCCGTGCATTCAGCAACATTTGGCCATTTACTGGGGTTTAAAACAAACTGAATACTTAACAGCTTTCTCCAAAGACATTACAGTACAGACACCACATTATGCCATGCAGGTTTTGGTAAATGAGACTCAGTTAAATAAACTGATTCATGACGTCAGTCAAGCAGTGTTTGCAAAATGGTTGGCATTATTTAGTGTCAAGAAAATTACAGTAAAGGCAGGATCTAACTTCATGAAATATGAAGGAAAATGTTTTCAGACAGAGCATGCATATGTCTACATGGGCAAGGAGAGGATTTGTTGGTGGGCAAACCTCTCAAGCATAAATAATTATGCAGATGGCAAAAAGGCAGCCAATGAAGGAATGCAATTGTATCCTACAGAACACCTTTCTGGTGTAGCAGATAAAACCACTGCAGTACATGCCATACAGACATTTTCAGCTCAGAATTTGTAGCATGATTTGCTGCAGATCCAAACTATGTTTGGACTGCAGAAAGAGTTAAATAAATGTAATCTTGTAGGAGAAAGTCCAAAACAATATTATGCAAAATAAAAAAGCTTAGTATAATACTCTGCTAAGAGGCCTAAGCACAGGCATTTAAGTTATTAATGCAGCTGATATTGAAATTCTAACCAATCATTTAAAAACAGTGGGGGAAGATATCTCTCAGATTGTACATTTACAAGCATCTTGGAATCCAGAAATATGGAAGGCACACCTGCATAATATAAGCTACCAGCAGCAATTTTTAGACAATTATGATACTATGCAGTTCCATCAGTTAAAATTTGATGGTAACATGACAGTTTCTGTAAATTAGACAAAATGCACTATGCAATCTTTGTATGTAGAAACTCAAAAAAAATTAACAAATTGAACTGATGTTACAGAATGAAAATGTTTGGCGACACTTGTTTCATGAATGGGTACCTGATACAGATTGGATTAAACTATATACTGAAGTAACATATTGTATTCCACAATACTGCACAGGACAGTTTTCACATTATAATGTTAATGATAGCACTGTTATTTGTCAATTTATGGTATTACCTATGATATTTCTTGTAGCAGAAGGGTATGAGTACTGGTTGCCACATTTTGAAGGTAATCATATAGATATGAGAGGTAAAACACATAAAATTGAGTATTGTACACAGACTCAAAATGGGTTAATTTGTGGGCAGCATTCGCCTGTCTATGAACCATGCTTATTGCAGCATTCTGTTAACTTATGTAAGTGGGCCATTATGCCATCCTCTTTTCAAATGTTTATAGAAGTGACTCCTCAGCATGTTTGTCTGGTTACAAATCAAGATGTAGGTCATAATTTAAAATTACCTTTTGTAGGATGTTTATCACATGTTGACTTCCTTAAATGAAATAATCAGAGCTATGTGTTTACTGAAACCATGGAAGTAAATGCTTCCACAACTTGGAATTATGACTTAATACAGCTTCCCAATATATATGTATCTTTGGATAATTTAAAAAACATAATGAATAATACCGAGATTCTCAGAGAGTACTTGGAAAAAGAAATAAAAATATTCTCTATTATGAGGCATTAAGCATCATTGCAAAAGATAAATTACTTAGTTTGGCTAAAAAGACCAAAAAAGTCACTGCTCACATTTGGTGGGATATCTTTACTGGTTGGTCAAAATCAGGAAAAAATGTTAAATTGGTTGATACATCCTGTATTAGTAATGTTAGGCATTATAGTCATATTAATTATCTGGAATTGTTATCTAAGTTGTCATTTGTGAAAAATGTATAGAATTCAACAAATCATGATGGTTAACCTAAATAAAAAGGAAAAGGTTTCAATGTGTGTAATTGAAGTCGAAAATGAACAGCCATTTTCCTCCTTTTAAATTGAAAAGAGGGAATTGCAGAGTTGAAATACTCTGTTTTCAGTAATGAACGGGTTAAAATGGCTTTCAGTGGATTTTTCTGAAAATGTAAAATAAATATTCTGCTTTTCAGTGTAGTACAGAGTGCACTTAGTTTAAACTCTTGGCAAAAGCAGATAGCTTGGCATTCACTGTTATTAGAAAACTATGCAGTTTGTGAAATTCTCTATCTACAAGTAGGTCAAGATGAACTCTTGTATGCAGCTGTGCTTCATCAACAGGACGTGCAAGATAAGAGCAAGGCCGAGGAGTTATTCTTCAGGAACAGAATGTTTGATATATGAAAAACAAACTGCTAGCAAACCAGCTTCAAAGGAAAGACTGTTTTTTCTGGCAAAATCTCTAAACTGCTGATGCAGACAAAAAAATGACACTATAAAGATTGTGACTTTTTCTTTTGTATGAGAGACTTTGATTTTTACAGAT